>NW_023270865.1:24522497-24644540 GCF_011800145.1 Mirounga leonina | reverse complement strand
GGGGGGGGGGAAGGAGATAATATAATATTTATGATGATGAGACCACCTTAAGATTATATAATGCTTTGTACTTTTTTCCCCCAAAGCTCTTCACATACATTGTTTTGTTTGATTTGCACAACAAGTTTATAAAGGAGGTAGTGCAGACAGAATCATCCTCATTTTCAGATGGGGAATTTAAGGCATTGGAGGTTGAAGAGATCTAATGAAGAGATGGTGCCCCCTGGGTATTCTGGGGGCCTCAATCTGTCAGCTGTGGAAGCAGCAGGGTGGCCGATGTCACTGACATTCTAGTACTAGAGCTGGGGGACAATATTTGGGTGAAAGGTGGTCTGGGACCTCGCACGTATGGGCATTAGATTATTGTTGCTCTGTTGAGACACCCCAGAAATAAGGCCCCTGGGGCTTAGAATAAGTGGCTCTAGTCAAGGAGCAGGGAGTCTGTATTGGGCGTGGTCTACAATCATTAACCCAGATGGCATCCCTCCCCCCGATTCCGGGCAGCCAGTTCATCCACGAAGCCTCAGCCTTCTCACCCATAAAACGAGGGCTCTGGGTCTGGGACGACAGGTCTATGGCAGTGGTTTCAAGCTTGGCTGATTGTAAGAATAATCTGGGTGCCTTCTGTCCAAAGAAGAAGAAAAGAGATTGCTTTGTAAGACAACACACACCTGGAATATTCCTTAAGGCTTATTCCATATGAAGTCCTCGGGTTCAATGACCTCTCTCCTGGGGAGGTAGGGCTAAGACAGCAGGAACAAATGGCAAAGATGGCAGCACCATGTTTGGTGACTGCGAGGCTCCTTTCTTCACTAGGAGTTAATAGACTGGGTTTTGGATGCCAACCTCCTGGAAGTTTGATTAGCACGAGTCAGTCTCCAGGCAGCTGATAACCTCTGGTATATGGACAAAATTGGATTTCCAGGCCTCTGTGGCCACTCTGGGAGGCCACCAGCAGGCTACATGATATACGTGGTTGACCAAGGTCAGCAGCACCTTTAGGAAAGAGCAGGTCAGGACTGGGGGCCCTGGGTTATTCAAGAAAATTGCTTGGGCCGTGGAGGCTCAGTGATCTTTTTTCCCCTTCATACTCTGCCAAAGGACCTTTCCCTAATTTGCAAACATCTATGAAAATCTTACAAAAATACACGACTTGCATCATCTAATTACACATGTAATACATCACCCTTGGGGAAAGAAGAAAGCCATCCACAATGCTCCTCGGTGCAGAGCATAAGGTCGCACATACCAGCCCCAAGAACTCAGGAAACGGCTCCTCACAGGGCAGCAGCTTCCCAGATATGGCATTCCCATGACAGAGACACGTGGGAGACACGCATCTGCGACTGTGCCTTTTACCTTGGCAGCCTCTCCCAGGCTGAGCCTCCACCAAGTTCACTTGCCAGCCTGGCAGCTACTCTGGGCTCCCAGAGACTGAATGTAGGGCACTTTGAAGCAGGTGAAGTTTGTTTTTTGAGAGTCTCCCACTTTCTCTCTCCTGGGACATCTCTTCCCACAACCAAGTGTTACGATAGTTAAGGTGTTACCTATAACAAAGATTGATTGAAATGATAGAAGTGAGTTTGGAAAACATAGGCCTTAAGTGGATTATTGTGGGCTATAGCCTGGCTACTTTGAATTCACTAGAAATGCAGAAGAAACATTAGGCTCCACCCTGACTCACTGCACAAGAATCTGCATTTTATCCCCAGGTGATTCATAGGTTGGAACACAGCCTACTGTCCTGGGTTAATATTTTTCTCCTGGTAAATGAAGATATAAATATCAAATGGTAGCTTTTAGGAGAGGCAAGCTGGCTGGCTTGCTTTCTTTCCTTCACCATGGACCTCTCTGGCTGTCTGGTAAAATCTCATAATAGTATCTTTAAATGCATAAAATGTCTAGGATTACAAAGAAAACCAATTATGTTGAAATAGAATAGCCTAAATGTTTCTAAAGGTATACGATTCTTTATTTTATATATATATATTTTTTTTTTTTTAGATTTTTTTTTTTTTAGATTTTTTTTTTTTTTTAATTTATTTGACAGAGAGAGACACAACGAGACAGGGAACACAGGCAGGGAGAATGGGAGGGGGAGAAGCAGGCTTCCCGCGGAGCAGGGAGCCCGATGCAGGGCTCAATCCCAGGACCCTGGGATCATGACCTGAGCTGAAGGCAAACACTTAACGACTGAGCCACCCAGGTGCCCCTATTTTTTATATATTTTTAAAAGATTTTATTTATTTGAGAGAGAAAGAGAGAGAGATGGTGGGCAGAGAGAGAAGGAGAAGCAAACTCCCCACTGAGTGCAAAGCCTGATGCGGGGCTCGATCTCAGGACCCCGAGATCACTGCCTGAGCCGAAGGCAGACGCTTAAGACCAACTGAGCCACCAGGTGTCCCTGTGCTTCTTTATTAACACATTAAATAAGAAGATCTAGCAACAGGTTTATTAACTGATGTATTTTCAAAGTTGCAATGTTGGAAGATATCTGCTACAAATAATATGCATCATTTCTACTGGTGCCAGGCATGGGGACTGCTAATACTACTGTGCTTTGTTCCCTACATCCATTACTAAAGGAAAGACGAAATTTGAACAATAGTGACAACAAACATTAGATTTTCCTCCCTTCTAGGTTCACAGTCCCACTGAAATAAATCTATTACTAGAGTCTAGGTTAAGAGTAAGAGATGTTTAGGGATCTTATGCAAAAGGAGGTAGAAAGTTGTGCCCCATATCTGTCTGTCTGTCTGTCTGATCTTAGTTTGAGCAAAGCTGGTCAAATCACTTCCTTCTCTGATAGCGACTGCATTTGCCTTTTTGGCTTCTGTCCGCTGGCTTTGATGTGAGTTCCTACCACAGAGACGAGCACTTAGATTTTAAGAAGTACTTTTGATTGAATCCTTTAGGTTGGGGTCCCAAATATTTCTGAAACAGACATGCCAGGCTATGTTCTGAATACGATTACACGGAGGACCTAAAATAATCCCATTTTGTAGGAAGCTGCCTTCTCCATCTGCATAGGTACTTCCATACAAATGTGGATTTAATATAAATTACTGACTCTGAATTCGGAAACATTCTCCCTGCTCTGTCAGAAGGCCTGGGGCAGGCTCCCTGTCTCTTGGACTGCAAGCAAGGCACCTTTTCAGGGTGGTTTTCTTGCCAAGAATAAGCAACACTTCCCACAGCCATGTCAACGGTGGTTCTCAAAACAAGATCCATTTTCAGAAAAAGCCAAAATCAATTTGTCTCTGAATTTCAAAATTGTACATCCAAGGCATCTACACTGCTCTGCAGGCCATTGCCCCCTCACACTAACCAAAGTGTCGTGAAAGCAAAATGGAACTGAGCACATCAGCCTCGGGGAATTCATCTGACACTCGGTTTGAACTCTTGCAGAAGTTGCTACCGCACAATGAGGCATTTCTCTAACAAACACAAATCATGTGAGCATGTTTCAGCCACATGTTTACAAAAGGAAGAAAGACCTACAAACTTGAGTCACAGTCTTCCATTAAGATTCTTGCAAAAATAGCCATGTCTCCAGGTCCACTTGAGTGTCATGCATTAATTTCTACTTGCAGCCCTTCTCCCTAACATACACACACATGCTGGTCACTCACACTTAGCTTTTCTCCAGCTAGGTTTGCTCATCTGAAAAAGAGTGCAAAACCTTGCATTTGAACCCCCCATGATGAATGAGTTGCAGGACCTCTATCTAGTTCCCCACCTGTCCTGGTTCAGGTGCAGGTAATCTAGGATATGGTTCTAAGAAAGAAAATAGTCTGAAAGCAGAGGAAACCTTGCAGATTTTGAGGGCCAACCTGCGGATGATAGGAGTCTATCATAGTAAATTGGATCACCGTGAAACTGCTTTTAAAATTCAGCACTGTATTATTCACGGTCAGCAGGCCTAGAAAGGTTGACTCTTCGGAGGGTTTGAGATCTTAGCTTTGAGATCACTCTGGTTTTAGAGTAATTCAGACGTTGCTGCTGGAGTAGATGAAGAACCCACGGTAAAAAGACTAAAGCGGACAGCAGATTCTCTCTCCACCCAGAAATCCCAATGGCAACAAATGTAATTAATTAAGCCACCAGAATGCTGTAGAGATGATTCATGTTTCTCCTAGTGAAAGTTTGAAATAACTGACTCTACACACTTTTGAGATGAAGTGTTGAATTTCTGTTACCATAAGAAAGGCCTTAAGCATGTCTAATTAGTTAGAGACATGGGAATGTCTAATGCCTCAGCATTATGAAAACAGTAGGATTCCCACCACACAACGTTTGGTTGGGCCACTGGGACCTCCATAAAATCCTCACCCACCAAGATGCCCCCAGGTACATTCTCAGCTCCAGCATTCCGTCCTCCAACATTCTTTGACTGACTTGAGGGAGAAACTGAAGTCAAGCAAGTTCTAGCCTGTAAAAAGGATTGTGCAAAGGACTTAGCTTTGCAAACCCAAACTGTACTCTTCCTTTCTGCCACCTTCTCCCCTACAGCGCTTAGAGGTAATTGTCTGTTCCCCTCCAGGTCTTTATTGCTCTCCTGCCAAAACTGTCTTGCCTCTGTTACTATCAAATACCTGTGAGGTTTTCCAAAGCCCACAGCTTACTGCCAACATTCAGCCCTCTACCCCACAGGCAGACGCCTGGGAACTTTAGGCAAAGTGTTGTAAGGTGAAGACTAAGGTGGAATTTGGCAAGTAGAAGGCGAAGACATGGTTCCTTGGAAGACAGACCCTCCAGTGGCTGATGGAACCAGCCCGCAGGAGAAAAGAACACTTTAGTTAAAGGAGTAGAAACAAGAGCAAAAAGCATGGGTACAGGGTTGCTCTTCCATCAAGAACACCACGATGAATCCAGATTCAAGCTATTTAAATGAAAGTCAACTACGGTGCCTTTGAATTCTGTCCCACTTCCCCCTGGCTTGGGCACTTCTATTTGTGTCCTGATTTGGGTGGGAATTCCAAATTGTTCACTGCAAGAGTACTTTTTTTTTTGGAGGTGGAGGGAGGAGAGCCTGTAAGAATGTTTAAGCTTTTGTTAAAAGGGCAAGGCTTGGGAAGATATAATGTAGAAACAGAAGGCCATCTATCTACCCTTTAAGGGAGAAACCTGCAAATGTGCTTTGCCCCTCCCCACCCCAAGTCTGAGGAGTCCCGTTGAAACAGAGGCCTTTTAACTGAACTGATTCTCAAGGGCCGCTCTGGTTATTCCTCGGACTTGCCCTACTTTGCCAACTTCCAGCTTGGTTTCCATCTTCTAATTTGGGAAGAAGACTAGAGCGGAAATTAGAAAGGCAAAGAAGATAGTCCAAGTGTATCTTGCTTTAAGTATACCTGATAGAAGGGGCACCTGGGTGGCTCAGTTGGTTAAGTATACCTGATAGCCTCCGAACCTCAAAGTTACCAAAAGTATAAAGTAATGCTTCTCTTTTACCAAAGGAATCACTTTGGGTCCTTCTTTTTTTTTTTTTTTTTAATTTTATTTTATTATGTTATGTTAATCACCATACATCATTAGTTTTTGATGTAGTGTTCCATGATGCATTGTTTGCTTATAACACCCAGTGCTCCATGCAGAATGTGCCCTCTTTAATACCCATCACCAGACTAACCCATTCCCCCACCCCCCTCCCCACTAGAGCCTTCAGTTTGTTTCTCAGAGCCCATAGTCTCTCATGGTTCGTCTCCCCCTCCGATTTCCCCCCTTCATTTTTCCCTTCCTACTATCTTTTTTTTTTTTTTTTTTTTTAACATATAATGTATTATTTGTTTCAGAGGTACAGGTCTCTGATTCATCTTTGGGTCCTTCTAAGTGCCAGGTTCCTCTGGTGCATGTAAAATATAGTTATATTGCTTCTTCAGGAAGGGATCATACAAAGGGAGGCAGATCTAGAGCCCAGGTCAATTGTTGCCAGGGCTCAACTCATTGCACAGGGACCTTGTATCTAAGCTGAGACTGTGAGCTCACCCCGTGCCCTACTGAGGCCATCTGTGGAATGCAGTGTAGTGTGGCTGCATGCCCACACACACTTAGATTTAACAAACCATGGCAACCTAAGGTAGTGGGCCACCAGGGATAGAAAAGCCATCAGAAGATGTCCTAGTAGGGCACACTCAGCCTCCTCCTCTCCTAAGCAGAGCAGGTGTCTTGTCAATGGAAGAGGGATGCTGCCCCCTTATTCCCTGGCCACTGAGGAAACAGCAGAGCTCCAGTCAGGACATCCAAGGTGAAATGGATGTTGTGCTCCTGGCCCGCACTACAGGAAATGTCTAGAAAGGATGTTTGGAGTTGAGAGGATGCATTGCCTACAGAAGTTCTTAAGAGGGACACAGCCTGATCACAAGTCTCCCTTTCTAACTCAGAATCATAACTTCTATTTAGTTGGCCATTCCTCTCTTCTAGATTTTCATACTTTTGCACACATAGGCACACATTTAGCTCCATCTTTTATCCTATTCACCATCAGAAAAAAGCTGATGAGTAGAGGTCAGATTCCGGCCCTGTTCAGAGAGCCAACGGGAGGGGGCAGAGGCTCCAGTTTTGAGCTTACACACTTGCCCTCCCAATATTCTACAAATGACTTGGCTAATTAAGTGCTGCTCATGGCTTATCCTCCAGTTTAGCTCATGATCAGACTTTGACTGCCTGGCGGTTTCTGTATCCTTTTGAGCCAGCTTGGTCACATGGCTCAAAACAAAAAGGTCCCTCACGCTACTTTGAGATACCAGGTAGTTCTAGAGCTCTTAGATACATACTACCAACTCATGTAGAGGAAGAGGTTACTCACCCTCTAATCATGGCCTGCTGGGAACCCAAAGCTGACCCTTCACCCCAGAGCCTGCCCCATTAAATCTGGCCACACAGCACCACACCCTCTTGGGCAAGCTTAATAAATTCCCTCACGTGCTGTGATTCCTAACTGCTCCTTGCTTGGGGAGTCCAGGCCTCAGTCTGCTCGGCTTCTAGTCGAGTTTCAGCAGTTACGCAAATCAGGTTTCTGACTATGTCTGAGAAATTCCAGCACATACAGGAATAGCAGGTTGCTTAATCTCTACATTCAGAGCCAAACTCCTTTCTAAATACAGTCAAAGGTGCTGCCTCGCTCACATGGTAGATTAAAGGACCCACCCTTGTCAGCTCTGACAAGTCGACTTGTCAAGTGCATTGCCGCCATCTTGTTTTCTAGCCATGAACTCCCATAGGACACCAGACTATACATATTTTCATACTTCCTCACTTGTTTTCATCTGTCAAACTGGGCCCCACCCCCATTCTTCTCCACGGACAGCATCCAATTTCCAAATATAGGATGCTAGATGGCTGAAGTGTCTTGGAGAAAAAAAGAAATTAATACTGGCTGTTTTGTTTTTCTTCTTAAACTATAATCTCCTTGTGAGAAACTTTTCTGTGTTTCTGCAGTGGACAATGAGCTACTTACAGAAGTCTGCTCCACATCCAGGCCTGCAGTTTTGACACAAGTTAAACATGAGCAAGGTCACCAGATTTTCCTCTTCCCTTATTAGAAATGACATTAACAATGAAATACTGTGCTGGGTGGAGGAGAACTGCATGTTCAGGGGAAAGGCTGGTGTACCTAGAGTAGGCTTTCTTAGAGAGCAATAAAGGAACACTGTTCTGGATATGAGAAAATATGACATTCACTTAACTCACTATCTTTTTTTTACAGAAAACATCTTTTTTAAAAAATTTTTTTTCCAGAGTGGCAATACCAAACAACTCGGATTGTAGAATTCTGGCCAGCATTCTGTCCACAAAAGAGAAACAAGGAAGTGAATCATTTTTGTGTAAGTTAGCAGGGTGTTATGTTCCCCATCAGGTTCTTCCAGTGGGGGGCACCATCAACATGTGGTGGGCTGTCTCATGGATGGCTTCACCAGCGGGTTCACCAACAAGGGGACAGGGGCAAAATCCAGCCGTATTGCACAGTTCATCTGACATTTCTTTCCCATTGATTGGACCCTGAAGAAAATCTTCCAACTTCCCTGTTCCTGATCCACCCCTTTTAAGGCAATAATGCCATTTAACAGACTGACAAATGAAAATCAGTTTCCAAAACAATAGCTCATTGAAGCTGTGGAGAACTTCCATTGGTCATTCTAGTCATGAATGATGTTAAAAATCAGAGGTCAGCAACTATTTTCTCTAAGAGGTCCTAGAGAAAATATTTTAGGCTTTGCAGGTCGTATCTGTCTCTGTCCTATATTCTTCTTTGTTGGTCTCTTCAACCCTTTAAAATGTAAAGTACATATTTAGCTCCTGAGCCCCACAAAAACAGGCTGAGACAGGCTGGATTTGGTCCACAGGCCACAGTTGGCTGACCTCTGACTGCTTCCAGAATGGAACCTGAAAAGGAGTCCCCCAGCTCACCTTAATTCACTGCAAAAGCACCTGGGACAGACGCATAAAGGATAGGAGACAAAGGGGCCCCACCCAACTGCTGGAGAGCAGGCCAGAAAGAACAAGAGTTGGGGGTGGTGGGGAACAGGAGAGGCTGTGTCATAGCCGCCCCTGCCCCACACCTCTGTGGGTGTCGCTGTGGAAGGCAGAGAATTCAGAGGGAAAAAGAAACCAGCGATAAGGTATGGGCTTGCCTTGACTAAGCACAGCCATCTCCCAGCCCTCCAGGCCTAAAATGCAAAGCCGGAAGATGTGGCCCCCGCACGAGGATGAAGCCAGCCAGTAGTTGAAGCAGGCTCTCACATCTGCCTCCCCAGACACACCCCTGGGGCTAACAGGGCATTCTCAAAAGCTCAACTCAAAGAGCGCCAGTACTCAGGCTGGACTATTCGACCAAAATACTAAATTCTGGATCTAATTCTGTGCTCCTGTCACTCTGACCACCCACACCATTTCCGACCTCCCCCAGGTCAGCTCAATTCCACTACTCTGACCACTTCACTGGGGCGGTGGGAATCCATGTCAAATTATCCAGGCGCCTAGCAGAAGCAAGGCCTGGCAATGGTTTAGAAACCCAGGCTTGAGATGGTCTTCATTCTGTTCTGCTCCTCTCTCGAGAGCCCCAGCAATGGAAAGGATGCTCTGAGATGCAGCTACAACGGGAACCACAGATCCGTCTCCAAATTATCTGTGCGTGTGGCTGTGACCCCTGGCCCTCCCCATTTATTTTCTACTTCTGAGTGTGAAGACGTCACCGTGACAGTTTCCAACCCTCAGCCCCTCCCCCCCATGACAAATACTCACGATCCACACTTCATTTTGCAATTCCCTGACTTAGAAGTTGAGCAGAGAAAGCCTGCCTTAATGGAGAAAACATTAGTGCATTCAGGCTTCATTCTGGATCCCAGTCAATTTCTGGATATTTCACAGCTGTTATACATCTACCTCCTTTCTTACAAAAGCCAGCAAAAATTAGCAAGCACCTTGTTGGCGCTGAAGTATGAAAATACAGCAACGGTCAAGCCTGAAAATCAGTTTCTGGCGGGCTATCTTCAAAGTATGTGTTCTAAAACAGTGCCTGCAATTCATTTATCATCTGCCAGTTTTAAAATCAGTTTTAACTAACTGCTGTGTGATTTTGTGTGATTTTAAAGCAACCCCCAGAATGTAACAAGCATTTGGTCATCAAACGAGTAACTGAGAAACACTCTCGCTTGGGCAGATATCAGCACAATTCAGGCGAGGTCTGTTTCTTATGTCAGTATTATCTACTCATTTCTCATATGCTTTAAAAAAACCACCAAAACAAAAACCACAGAAGTTGTGTTCAGAGAGAAGATCCGATTCTCTCCCCTGTCCAGGTCCCCCCTCCTACCTGCTTCTGAGCTGATCTCGTGAGCGTGCTCCACTGTGTCTCACAGCCGCTTACCCAGGACAGGCTCCAAAGTTTGTTGTGCTTCATTTCCCTTCTCCATTCAGTTCTTTAAAGTTCTAGGCTATTAGCTATCAACAAAAATGTGAGCCATGCCAGCGTGTGCTCCAGCTTCCTGCCCGCTCCCCATGCCCTCCTGAGCTTAGAAGCAGATTTGCTCTCTCCTCCTCCAGCTTCACCTCCCGAGCTCGAGGGCCCCACCCACAGCACTCAGATCATTTTTCATGTATGAGTGCATCCAGCTACACTGTGTCTGTAAGAGAATGAGCCAACCCTTGCCCTGCCAGTGCCCTGGAACCATGCTGCTAAACGCGGCTTTAATTTGCCAGGAGTATGGGGGAGAATTAGATCCTGGCAGAAGTCATCTGTGGTTTCCTCCCGCAGGTGTCTGCAGACCGGGCTTCCATCCACAGAGGACCCACAATAGCATCATGATGCAAATGCCACCACAACCTGAGGAGCACTGAAGATTTCAGGCGCAAGACAACCAAAATACACCCCAAATGTGAAGCCAGGGTGATCAGTTGAGAAACTTACCACCCAGTGACCTGTTTTCCTTTGCACTTCTTAAAGGGCCAGGTTTCTTACTGCATTTAAATGGGAATAAAAATTGAGACTTTAAATAATTCTGTAAAGAAGCCCATTGGTAAGTAAAAGACCATTTAAAAAAAAAAAAAAACCCATTGTTGTGATGATTCCAAATTTACAACTTTCCTACTCCAACAACACTCCCATCTTCCATCCCAGACCACTGATCCCCAAAACAGAGATTATGAGCCAGCTCCTGAGAACACTTACCTAGCTAGAATGACAGCAACTACAAAGATGATAAGATTTTTATCAGGAAATAGAATTTTTAAAAATAGCTCCCCTCCCCCAAACCAACACGCATAGATCATGACTCCCACTATGCATAAAATTCGCCTTATTCGCAGCTAGAGCAAAAAGGGTCTTTCATGTACCATCAACCGAGACACAGGTCCAGAAACCCCATGGCCTTCAGAGTGGGTATGAAAATTTACATAAAGCTATTAAAATGGGAATGATGTCTTGTTATTAAAATACTGACAGCCTTTTAGCAGCTACACTTGTCAGGAACAAAAAAGGAGCAATGTCCTCTGCTCATCTGCAGTTATTCTCAGGTCATACTTTTGGAAAAGTTGGAAAACTGTGAGGTTTTAGAATTAATGTTAGTCTGTTTTTCTTTATTCATTTATTTTATGTTTTATTTTTTAATAATTTTAAAAAAGATTTTATTTATTTATTTGTCAAAGACAGAGAGATACAGAGGGAAAGAGCACAAGCAGGGGGGGAATGGTAGGCATAGGGAGAAGCCGGCTCCCTGCTGAGCAAGGAGTCCGATGCCGGACTCGATCCCAGGACTCTGGGATCATGACCTGAGCCGAAGGCAGACGCTTTACCGACAGAGCCACCCAGGCATCCTTTCTTTATTCATTTATTTTAGAGTTTTATCCAATATGGATTCCCCTCTATGAACCGTGTGTTGTCAAAAGCTAGTCCCGATCGCCATGGGAAGTTCTTCAATTTAAAAATTTAAAAAAATTTTGTATATTAAAAAATTGACGACTCAGTATCCAGACTTAAAGTCTGGCTTTTCTTTAATAAGATGGTTAAAATGTCCCCAAAGAAGAAAATGCTATACATTTTCACATGTTTCAAATGGGTTCCAGTTATCTAGCCTAATACCACATCCTTGAACAAAGCAGGTGATCTGCTTTTTATAGACGAGACCAAGAAAAGCAAGAGATTATAAATACATATATATATATATGTGATGTTTCACTGGTGGGGCAGAGAGGGAACTGACGGAAGATCAGTTCCTAGTCCCTAAACCCGAGCAGGGAATCCCAGACCAGCCCAAATTTTCATGTGCCATCCAGGTTGCTGAAAGTTGATCACATGGGTGTCCTTCTAGGATTCACCTCTCCAGTTCCAGGACAGTTGACCTGCTCTGAGTTTAAGCTAAGAAAAAGGAGGTCTGTTCTTCAAAAAATTTAGGAAGTGAGGGAAGAAAAGGGGGTTAATATTTTCTTGGTTCATGACCAACTACAGCTTAATTGGAAGCAAAGTTTGCCTATAGAATATTCTTTCCAGTATTAGTTTGTGAGATTGCCAATAATCTATGGTGAAAACAGTTATTCCACCTCTCTCCCATTCTCTCAACAAAGAGCGGATAATACATATTATATAATTTTGCTTTAAGGGGAATTACTGCTACATTTACTCACAAAACTAGCCATGCAGCGTGTACCAGGACACAGCAAGTACACAAGCCATGAGAAACATCTAGCCATCCAAGGTTTGAGGAAGATGAGATTTGGGTCAAACTTCCTGGGGTAGGAATCTGGAGCTTCCTTTCACCCACCTTAGGAGGGTGGTTCCTGGGCTCAGGAGACCACTATGCTCTCCCCCTCTGTGATCTAGGAGGAACTCTAAGCATCACTTAGCTCTACCTTCTCATTGTGGGGATGTTGAAACAGACTCCCAGAGAGAGATGAAAAAACTTGCTGAGGTTATGGCATATTAGTTCAAGTACTGAGATTAGAACTTGGATCTCCCTCATTCAAATTCTAGGACAGTGCTAGGTGGACAAGCTGTAGATCTTCAGAGCCAAGAACTAAGAGCAAGGGCTCAGTAATGGCTCTCCAGCTCATCACAAAGCCCAGCCCACATTCACACCTGAGGCTCTCCCAGGAGCCAAAGCAGAAGGGTAACAAAGGCAGCATCAGAAGGACAGGGAGCTAGCAAGTGATTCTAGCAATCCCCAATAGAGAAAGAATGCAACAATGCCACACAAGCCAAGAGATGCTCTGGGTATTTCCCCCACACAACTGAAAGCAGGGACACAAATGGCTATTTGTACAACCATGTTCACAGCAGCAATACCCAAAGGGTGGAAGCAACCCAAGTGCCCACTGACTAATTAATAGACAAATGTGGGATATTCTTCAGCCTTAAAAGGGGAGGAAATTCTGACACAGGCTACAACAGGGCTGAAACTTGAGGACATGATGCTAAGTGAATAAACCAGTCACAGAAAGGTAAATATCAGATGCCTCCTCCTATGTGAGGCCCCTGTGAGTAGTCAGATTCACAGAGACAGAAAGTAAAATGGTGAGTGCCAGGGGCTGGGGGAAGGGGGGGAACAGGGAGTTAGAGTTTATTGGGGACAGAGTTTACAGAGTTTCTGTTTTGCAAGACAAGATGTTCTGAAGATGGACGGTGGTGGGGGTTGCACAACAATGTGGATAGACCTAATGCCAATGGAACTGTACACTTAAAATTAGCTAAAATGGTAAATCTTATATTACATACACTTTTTAAAAAGCTAATGGAACCTGGACTTTCTTTGCAATTGCTCCTTGGCCAGTCTCATGGGGATCATGTTTCCTATTACGAAAGCCACAACGTGAAAAGGCCACCACTTGCCATAAGGTAAAATTCATAAATGACTCAAAAATAACAGGAAGCACTAAAGTTTCCTCCTCTCTTCTCCCCATCCCCCAGTCAAAAGTAACTCCCGGAAAGTTATGAACGCCAACAGCGTGCTCAGTTTGTTTCTATGTTCTGTGACAGAAACGATGGTGTTCATCTGGATGGGCAACACCCTCTAGCTTGTGCAAACAGGGAGAGCCCTGGCCTGGAACTGTCAACCAGCAGCTCCCTTCCAACTTGGGCCACCAAGGAAGAGGGCTCACAGACCATGCCCCCACCCCGGGAAAGCTCCACGTGGCTGCCATCTGCTTGTCTACAGAACTGGTTTTTGTTTTGTTTTGTTTTGTTTTGCAATTGAATCTGGCCAATGAGACCAAAAGTCTGGGGGGTGCCCCTGCCTTCAGCTCTCTGGTCAGCCCGGCTCCATCTCCAAGCTCAACCTGCCCCTCCCCGCGGGCAGCCAGGGTGAGACCTGGAGAGGCCCCGGCATCTCTCTGCTCCTCCCCCTTCCCTGAGTTATGCCCTCCACCTCCGCAGCAACTGCCACCAAGCCAGAGCCTCCAACTCCTCACCCTCCATCTTCCTCTGGAGCTTCGGACCCAGACCTCTGCCTGTCGCCTGTCCTGCTCCAGTGGCATGTCTTGTGGCATCGCAAACTCAGCACCCCCTAAAATAAAACCTATCCTGCTCTCCCTCAGACCAGCTCCTCCTCCTCTAGCCCCTCTTTTAATTAATGTCGTCCCAGGTCACCCAGCACACAAGTCACCACCCACTGGCCTCTTCCCTTCTTTGCACTTGTGGTGGGGTCCTGCCTGCTCTGCTCTGTACGTCTTTCGCTGTCCCCTCTCCTGGACTCGGTCATGTTTAGGGCCTTGAGTCCCAACAATTCTCTCTTCCTCCAATCTATCCTGCGCACAGAGACATCCACTGGCAAGTATGTAAGATCTGCTTGATAGTTTCTCATTGCTCTGATAATTTCTCATTGCTCAAAGGATAAAGCCTAAGCATCTTCACTCTTGATCCAGCCCCAATGCCTGCATCATGAAACACACTAACTACTGCTCCTTCTCCTCTGTGCTTTTCACATAGACCAGTGGTGTTCAAGGTGGGGAAGACTTCACCACGTGGGAAGGAGGAGCGCTTGCTGCTGGCACCCGAAGGGTAGAGGCCAGAGACAGTGCTAAGCACCTGACAATCCACAAGACAGCCCTCTGCAGCAAAGAACAGCTGATGTGGGTTCTTACAGCGCTGGATTACACTGTACTTATTACCACGACGGCTTCCCACTCTAGGGCTGTAAGCATAAATATTGTCAGGGTGTAGAAAGTTAGATGAGTGAGAGAAGCAGGTTAGGCAAGAGCAATGGGGGGTGTTGAGAACTGGAGCGGCCATCTCTTTCCTAAAGCATCCAGATTCAACATCCCAAAAACGCTGAGCTGAATCATTGCAGCTTCTATGAGGCTCTTGAGCAGAGGTGAGGATTGTTAGCCTCCCTGGAGCTTGCTCCATTGGAAGTGCTGGGTCAGCAATTACCGGAAAGTTCCCTCTTACTTCTGTCAGAGCCCAGCATACCCCTAAGTTCTAGTAAATAAATGGAAAAACAAGATAAAGTTCTCTTCATGTCAGATCCTTAAAACAGTTTCACTGCCCTTTTGAATCTTTTTTCTCAAGGGTTCCTTCTTCGTAGTCTTCTTAATTACCTTACCCTAGTTTTCCCACAAATACATTCTACGAAATACCAGTTTGAGAAGATGCCCTGTGGCAGAAGAGCTCCACAGTCAAATATGTTTGAGAAGTGTTCATACTAACTCTCCCTTTGACTGGTGCATCCAGATCTTATTTTATCAAACAGCTCCCACCCCTGCCTTTTTATAATAGAACTTATTAATAGGAAACAAGTATGTCGAGGACTTTTCAAACACTCTCACGCATTCTCCTTGGCCATCTGATTTGCCCTTCCTTCTGGATGGGGTGCTCTTTGTTTTAAACTTCCACGTGTGTGCAGTAAAGTGCCAGCACCCCTAACTCAGTCCCTATCTCTGAGGCTGGGATGGGTCTCCCCTCACTTTTCCCATCTTCGTAGCTTGTCTCCACATCTACACAAATGCTGACACATTAAAACTGCTCAGCTTTCTTTAGGAAAAGATAGAGGGAGGAAACGAGACTTATGCTATGGTCAGAGGTTGTCATTGAATAGGGGGTACACATCGGTGTGCCCCAAGGACCTGAGGTCTTGGACAATGATACATGATTCTTACAGCCACCTTTTCAGAATCAAGGTCCATTAATGAGGATTACGTCAGTCCATTCAAAAAGAAAAGTATGTCTCTTCTGAACACAGATGGAGAAAAGGACCAATCGCTGGGGACCAGGAAAGACTCACTTCAGAGAAGCAGGAAGTCTTTAGGATATACACTACCAGACTCACACCTGCCAGGCTCCCCCCAAGAGTGCTGGACCAGCCCAGGCCCTCACTTCAAGGCATTTGTACCTCCTTGGCCCCCAGCTGAGGACAGACTGCTTAGACCCACTAGCCACTGGTCTCAGCCACAAGAGCAATGCTCAGTCCCCACTTTCTGTCCTGGCTTGTTAGTCCAATCAATCCTTTGAATTGGGGTAGTAAATTTCATAGAAATGGAGACATTTTGGGTTTTGGAAACTAAATCCACCCCTGTCACAACTTGAACTCATTCCCAGGAATCCTGCCCCAACCTGAGGACCCCCATGGACCAGGCCGAGAGTGTTGATAACTCCCACTCAGCTGAGCATAGGGAACAAGCAATTTCCTTAGCCTATGTCACCTTGATGTCAGCTTGAGACTCCTCCCTAATGCCTCTCATGGGCCTGGGGTCTCCAAGAAATCAATTTTTATGAGCATCCCTGCAAGCATTTCCTCAAAGACTTCCACAAGATTAGCTACCCTGCAAGACCAGAATCAGACAAGTAATTAAGATGGGTTTCCTAGAAGCATGTGCTGGGCAGGCAAGACCCAGTTCATTCAAAAAGATTACCACCATTGCAATGCAACATGTGCTGAAGGACAAGTGATGGATAAAGGCAGTCAGGGCTCTAGGATTTCCCCCAGGAGGTGTCACGATGGGCTGGGGTCATCAAGAGTGACCTTCACAGGAAGTGGGTCTTAAGGAAAGCCTTAAAATTGGCTTCTTGGTCTTGGCATTTCCCACAGTTCCACACTTCTCCCCTTCATAGTTGAAAGGAGAGTGGGCTACGCATCCTGGACGCTGCACCGGGGGACAACTGCATTCTGGCCAGAGCCACCTGACTTGGCCCTGGCAAGGTGAGCAGAACGTGCCCAATGGCAGGCTTGTTAAACAGGCATTCTGGAGAGGACTGCTACCAGCCAGGTTTGGGATCAGGTCTGGATCCATGCCACTTGGAGTATAGGAACCGGATAAGCATGACAGAGGCCATAGTCATAATTCCATTAAAATGCCACCGAGGGAGGCAGGTGCACCCTAAACACACAGAGAGCGTAGAGGCACACGGAAGACTCAGATCAGCAGGCAGAGTCCTCGGCATTGTTCCCCTGCAGCAAGACAATAAGCTTAACTTTGACTCCTGCCAAGATGCTAAGGGGTCAAGGGAAGCCACGGATGCTACGCTGTTTTGGTCACCTGATCAGAGTGTCCGCACCGCACACTCCACCCCGCGTGATGGGGCTGCAGGTGTATGTCAGAAGGGCTGGCGAAGCACGTGTGAACTGGAAATATGTTTTTTCAAAGCAGTTTCTAGAACTAGCCAACTCTTTCCCCCACCCCCATCCCCTCATCTCCTGCAGCTCTTCTGTAAACTTAACAGGGGCAGTGGAGTTCCCTGGGGTGCTTTGAGTTTTAAAGGTTTATTGCACCCGGTCTGTAATTTTCAGAGCTGAAGGTAATCCCTCTTAAAAAAAAAATGCTAAGCTTACCAAGTCTACATTATGATTGAAAATTATTAGAGTCTCTCTTACTCAAGTAGGAAAGGGTGGGTGAAGCCCTTGGAGGAAGAAATCCATCAAAAACCGCAGGATACTCAATGAAATGTTTGGGCTCAGGCATACTTTCAAGGTATTTCTCATCTTTACCAGAAAGAACCTTCTTTCGGAATCATGTATGGTTGTGTGGGGTAGAAATTTGACTTACAAAACCACAGTTTTCAGAAACAACGGTAAGGAAGCTGGGTCATATATGGAAATTTCTTTCCATGAGCCTCCAAACAATTAGTTATTTGTTTCCCCCCCTGTTTTTCCCACAAGAAGAATTTCTCTAAATAACTGGAGATTTCCCATGGGAATCAGGCAATGGTGACTTCCAGGTCTTAAACGTTATCTAAAACAGTTTAAAAAACAAAAGACCCAAGAATGTGCCTAACTGGCCTTGTAACAATGAAGACTCTGGCAGTAAGAACAGCCACCGAAGCACAAACTCCCAGTACCTCACAGGAGGGTGGGCCCGTGGGCAAAGCACCTTCGGTTTGTCCTCAACCAGGAAGAGTGAGGTCCTCCTAGCAGAGACCCATTAAAGTGTAATTTTTAAGATTCACGAGAAAAAGTTCACAAAAGGGTCTTCAGATTCTAATAAGCTAGACTATGAGATCCTCAAAGAAAATAAACTGGACTCAGGAACTTCAAGAATTACTTAGCTACAACCTTTTGTGACATAGTTAATATGCGGATTTCAGAGAGCTGGATGATCCACTGAGCGCCATGCAGATTGATAGAGGAGAGTATGTCTCAGGGTTTAAGTAACTTCCCTAAATCACAGATCGGGGAGAGCTGCCAACCAAACCAGGTCTGCCTGTTACTTCCTTAAAGCCTCTGTTCTCTCCTTTTTGGCACCGTTTTCTTACTGTGTCCCACTTGTCACAGAGAATCTCTTAGGGGGACAGTATATTTTGTGAAAAGAGAGTGAGCTTCGGTTGGACCTCCACCGGTTAAGAGCATTCTCTGCTTACTCACTACATGAATAATCATCAGACACCTCTACGCCTCGCCTTCCTCACCTGAAAGAGTACAATGCATTTTCAGGGTTGTTGCTAAAATAGAGAGATGGTAATATTTGAGCTCATCTCAGCGCTGACCACAGAGTGGCATTCAAGAAATCATGGTTATAGTGACTCTTGTATGCAAGCTCCTCATTCCACCCCTATTTCTTCACATTTAAGTTTCCTCTCTGCTGTTTTGACTTATTTAGATCACTGACCAAATTATACATGGCTTGTCTTGGTTCCAAAAGTTCCTGGCTTAATTGAAAGTGACAAAGGGGAAAGTGGGAAGGGAAAGTGGCAAGCTCGGGGAAGGGCGGTGTTAAAAGATCCAGGAGCCTCTGCTGAGCGTCCCCCAAAGGGGCTGCCAGCCCCAATCAAGCCACTGGTTACTTGACAAGAGGAGCAAAGAGGGAACCACATGCTGCCCAGGGTTTTCCCTGAAAAGCCACACAAAACACCCACATGGAGTTCCACTGAAAAACATCTTGGCCATCTTTCTGGGTAACTGCTTCTGTCATCCACAAGATCGGGGCTTCCGCTCAGAAGGGCACAGCACTTTCCCTTCCAGAAGGGCCAAGAACTTCATTTATCTTATTTTCCAAATTATTTCCTGTCAGGATAGGCACGAGCCAGGTCCTTTTTTTTTTTAATTGATGAAATGGAAGAAAAAAGAAATATAATGACTATAGTTACTTTAAAAATTAGAGGAGAAGCCTGAACTACATGAGCTCTGCAACTTGAAAAGAAGCATTATCTCTGAGAGCCCCTGGCACGTCCAGGAGAGCCATGGGTGTCCTTTGCCCTTTCCATAGACTTTCTCAATATGCCTCCGGGGAGAATTCTGCAATACCCAGAATGATGTCCGCGAATGATTTCCAGATGATTCTTTCTCTGACTCAACTTCTCAATCCCAGGAACTCCGTGTACTCACCCTACCTGGTTCCATGATACCTGTAGAGGGTTGACACTTGCAACTGAATGTGCCAATAACCTTTTACCCAGCTCAGCACCTCTCCTTCCCCAAAGTGCTCCCTTCAGCTTCAAGGGCACTTCCACCCTGAACTCTTGGGAAACCCTTTCAGAACGTCTCTTCTCTTTCCATACAGCCTCCAGTGGAGGGGGACCCTGTTTCTTATTTCCTTTCTAGCTCTTCTTGGCCACAGGTTTAACAACATTCTCTACCCAGCAGGTATTAAATGCCATAAACGTCCCAAATGCAAACTCCTGAGAGTGGCCACCAAGCCCTTCGGCTGGCAGATTCCGTCTTGCTCACCAGCTCCGCCAGTTTCCAGCACTTCTCAGAGCAGGCTGCTGTGTCCCCATTCTCACTCAAGTGGTAGTGATTGTCTTCATCAACCTTTTCCTCCCAGCCACATGCTTCCCAAGTTTGCAAATACTGCTACTCAGTTTATAAACCATTACACACAAGCTGTACTTATCATGGTGACAATGAGCACAAGGACCCTTGGGAAATAGTGACAGATTCCGATAGGAGGCTCACCCCTCTATCCTATTTCATACTCAAGGAAACAGCCCCATCCATCCTGGAGCTCCCTCCCTTCCTCAGACATCTGGATGCTATGTTTTATCTCAATCCAAATGAAACACTCCTGCCCAAGGACAGTGAGGCAACTTGCTTCTGCACTTGCAGCCCTTGGCAGATTACAAGGCCTTCAAAGAGTGGGAATCAGTGAACACCAAGGGATCCTTGAGGAAAACATCTGAACACATGCAGGAGGGCCACAGCCTTGCGAAAGGAACACTCAAATCAGGGCAAGCCCAGTCTAAAAATAGGTGCACCTGAATTAGGACATTAGAAGGTATCAGAAAGCACAGGAATGCCACACCTAGCTCCCGTGATTTGCTCGCTGGGCTGGGACAGCCGGTGCCCCCGGTTCGAAGCAACACAAAAATGGCACACGTGTCCTCACTCACCGATTGCTCAAAGGCCATCAGGAACCCAGCGGGAGTAGAACTCAGGCTCACACCTGGCCAAGGGCACACAAAAGGTACTCTCCCATTCAATACAACTGTAATTGGATTGGAGAAGCCAACACTCAGACATGGCCAACAGACTCTGAATGGCACCAGGAAGACATGTCTGCTCCTAGCAGGGCAAACGCAGCTGCCAACGTGGACATCAACACCCTATTCTAGAATGAACCAGTGAAGAAGGCTTTTTGTAAACACAGCATGCTGCATCTAGAAAATGTCCAGGGAGGAAAAAATGGAAAAAAAAATAAATGCCAGCATAAAAGCCCCCAAACTGTTGTTTGCCTTCCAAGAATTCAGCCTTTAGACTTTTATGAGCATTTGCAAGTAATAAGAACATATATGGGCCCCCTACCCTCTCTCCACAGCAGCCCCCACATATGTGTGTGGAGATGACTATAGCCCCTCCCAAGTCAGCGTCCAGTAAATTCTCTTAAAAACAAGAGGCTCCGAATAAAGGGTTTTTGAACAAAGCACTAGTCTGACGGCTCCAGGTAAAAAGGAAATTTTTCCCACTGACGGAGTGAAAAGAGGACTGTGCTCAGAGAGGGGCCAAGAGCTCATTAACCTGTCTGCATACTCTCGGTCCTTTCATCTATTTTTCAAAAACAGATCTGAGACTAATATTTGTCTCTAAGCAGGCTGAGTGTTGAAACAAAAAAATTTAAAAATCAATTAACACACAGTCATGCCAGAGCATACGCGTGCACATGCGCACACACACACACAGGCAGATGAGAACTCCCTTTCTCTTACGTTTTCAGCCTCTGGTCTTTGAAACTCTCTAGCCTGTGTACACGTCAAGTGACGTGCTCACAAGCCGTCAGAATGTTTGCAGTCAAACCCAGAAATACCTTTCTCTTCAGGAGAGAGCAGGGCTAGTTTGGAGAGCTTGCCGGCCTCTAGGCAGAAACATCTAGACCCTGACAAAGATGGTCCTTCTGCTAACGCCCAGGGGATGAGCACCGAGGCACACAGGAGGTGGGCTGCCTCTGCAGGACCACCGCCCAGCACAGGTCTGTGGCTGCTTGACGGGCTCACTGGGGAATAGGAACAAAATCTCGGGGAGGCCGCAAGGTTGAAACTGATCTAGAAAGTGCCAACTGTTGTGGGCCCAGGGTCATCATTTTCTTTGCCCGGGCTTGAGAGTGGCAATCTAAGAAAATCTGGGCATTTCCGGCGAAAGGTAATTTTCCTCCCTAGAGTGTAGGTGACAGGAGGGGAGGTGACATTGCTCTTCCCCATGCTCCCCTGCTCCCCTGCACAGTTCTGGAAACATCTCACATACCTTTTTTGAGAAAGTAAAGGTGTCCCGTGAAGCCGCCCTAGGGCTTTCAAAACAAACAGGAATTCATATCCCAAACTCGGCCTCTTTCCCAGTGACAACTAGGCACGTTTTCACCACCTAAGGCTTTCTCCGTGTGCTACATTTTGCTCAGCTCACCGTCTGTCTATGCTAATCCCCGCCAGGCTTGCTGTAAATGTTTCATGCTGCCCCCACCTCCCTTACCAGCACACGTCAGATGAGGGAGGCCGCTAGTCTGGATGCACGTTCGCTCCACCAGCTTTCCACGTCAGCTGTGTGTCAAGAGTGCCACTTACCCAAGGTAGCCTGGGTTTCAGCGGAGCTGCCAGCTGGAACCAGAACCACCTTTGTCACTGAATTATGGCCTCAGTTTCTTCATCTAAGAGAATGGGATGAGCAGTGATGCCAGATTTCACTGGGCGACCCCCACATTTCCCTCTGTCCTCCAAAACTTTCCAAGTTGTTCCGTGAGACACGCACCATCCACTTACAAAATTTTCCTTTTCAAAATGAGATCCCTGCATCCTATTCCTAAAACCTTTAGCATGAATCACTGGGATTGACGATGCAGATTTTTGCCATTAGTGATTTTAATTTGCGAAACTCCCAAGTTGTTTTTTTTTTTTTTAAGATTTTACTTATTTGAGAGAGAGAGAGAGAGAGAGAGAGCACGGGGTGGGGTGGGGGTGCAGAGGGAGAGCGAGAGAATCCCAAGCAGACTCCCTGCTCAGCGCAGAGTCCGTCCGAAGCAGGGCCCCATCTCCTGACCCATGAGATCGTGACCTGAGCTGAAACCAAGAGTCGGACATCTAACCGACTGAGCCACCCAGGTGCCCCAAAAAACTCCCACGTTTTTAATGTTTTGGAGGTGCACAGGCATGTGCCACTTGAACAGAGAATTTTCTTCGCTGTTCAGTTCTGGGATCACTGGCCTTGGGGAGCTCATGGAGGAACCGTGTGGTTGGGTTGGTGCCACTGAAGAGTTGCGGATGTTGACGTTTGTGTTTGTGTCCCAGAGAGGCAAGGAGTGACATCTAGCTCCGGCTCTTTGCAAGTTGAGAGAATGCTGGGGGTGGGGACAGGGGAAGGACAATGACCCAATTAAAATGCAAATGATTCCTCTGCTTGTTGCTGCTAAATGAACTCTGAAGGAAAATTAATAGATACTGCAAGCCCCTGGCCAAATCAAGATTTCAAGATGACCAGAAAAATGCAAACCAACCTAAGATCTTTCATGATGACTTTATCTCTGATGCGTAAGCTCTCAACCCTTGTAACAGTGAATAAGGGTGCTAAAGAATAAGATTTGGTTTGTTTTCCCCAGTCTCCTTGAGTTACTTAAACTTCAGTCTGTGTATTCATTTGATAATGTAAACTACCCATGTAATTCCCAGCTGAGAAAGACAAAACCCACGTGGGCAGCAAAAGCAGAGCAGGGAGAATGGCCTCACACAGCTGGACTGTGGCTTCTTGAAAGGACAAGAAGATTAAAAAACCGTGTGCCAGATACTGAGCATTTAACTCTTAAGATCACTCTTGGGGTCTTAACATTTGTTATCTTTTCCAGTTTTACAGACCAGGTAGCAGTCAGGAATACGAATTATGTTCATCTGACCAAGCCCCATTGATAAGCAGACCATCAGCTAATTCTTGGGTCTGTGTTCCTTGCGCTTTCAAACTATTCTTCCAATCAACATCTTACCCTCAAGTCTATTATTTTCAGATTTTGGACTTCCACTTGATGCTTGTCTCAACAGCGGTTGAAAACCCGAAGACTGAAAGGACACAATGTGGCTCTTATAAAGAAGAAGGATGCTAACTCATTTGTCACTTGTTACTTTTGTTATCACTGTGCTCAGGATGTGGGACTCAGCGGATGAAAGCCCTGATTTAAGAGAGGCACTTTGTGGGAGGAAAGGTTCTGCTCCTTCCCGAGCGCCCCACTGTGTGATTTTTCAACTAGGGCGCCGGAGTCTAGAGGAAAGGCTTCTGATATGGAAACATAACTTGGGAGAACATCATCATAGTAGACGGATGCCTCCACAGGGGTGACCAGTCTTCCACGTGGACCCTCAAGTTAGCCCCGTTGTTGGTCAGACCAACTACAGTCAGAGCCGTAGAGCAGGGTGAACTGGGCCCAGCACTCCGAGGAGCGTGGAAGTGTCCCTCTGTATCCATCAAGGTACTAGGTACTGGGGACAAACACTGCCCATCTGATCTCAGCGTGCTGCAGCCAAGGCTGAGGCCAGGACTGGCCTGAGTTCAGTGCGGCAGAAGCTGTATATTGGTTCATCAACCCCATTTAGTGGAAAACTGGAAATCCCTCATTTCTCACATTCCCTTGCAGCCAGAGTGCAGGCACAGGGAGCTAGTTTTCCTAGACCGGCCTACAGAAGAGGGCAGTGGTAACGCACTGAGACCGAGCCTTGGGGCGAGTGCTATGGAAGAGGGGCACAGTTCTGGCATTCTCTCCCTAAAGTCCTGGGCCTGGGGCAGTGTGGCCTTTTCTGCTAGAACAGTCCTGTCATGTGGTTTGGCTCTTTTCCTGGCTCTGCAACATCTGAGCCTGATGCTTGGTCCCTCCTAGAAATTCTACGAACCACCTAACTAGCATCTTTTAATGCATCCTTTTCTGCTTAAACTAGCTACAGGAATTTCTGTTGTTTGCAGCCAAAAGCCCTGCTGGGCTCAGCAAGGCAGAAAGCAGAGAAATGAGAGGAAGCTGGGAGGACAGTGGAAACCAGCCGGCAGGAGATGCATGGTGCCCACATGAGCCAAATCAGGGCTTTTCTTTCTTTTTTTTTTTAAGATTTTATTTATTTATTTGACAGAGA
Source organism: Mirounga leonina (assembly GCF_011800145.1). Lineage (NCBI taxonomy): Eukaryota > Metazoa > Chordata > Mammalia > Carnivora > Phocidae > Mirounga > Mirounga leonina. The sequence goes on along the minus strand of NW_023270865.1, from coordinate 24,620,098 downwards.
GACTGTGAGAGAGGAAACACAAGCAGGGGGAGTGGGAGAGGGAGAAGCAGGCTTCCCACCGAGCAGGGAGCCTGATGCGGGGCTCAATCCCAGGACCCTGGGATCATGACTTGAGCCGAAGTCAGATGCTTAACGACTGAGCCACCCAGCGCCCCCAAATCGGGGCTTTTCGATCCAGTGCTGTGTGCCCAGTGAGGCCACATGGGTTCATCCACAGAGCACAGGCTTTCATGTTGGCTGGACACAGGCTGAAATCTCCACCCAACTGCCCAATCTCTGGATCTGCTGGGCCAGTTTCTTATACTCTCTGAGCCTGAGTTTACTCATCTACAAAATGGGAACAGTGCTATTTACTTAATAGGGTTGTGGAGAGAATAAAACTAGGTAATATGTGTAAACAGCCTGATACAGTGCCTAGTGACCAGCAGGTGTTTCAGAGATAATAGTTATCCCCTCCCCAATCTTCACTAACTGATTTGGCTTACATGCTAATATAGAGAAATATACCATATGTGTTAAAAATATAAGATTACATTTTCCCCTTAAAATTATCCTCACAAAAAAAGAGGAAGGTATCTTATATTTGTGCCTATACAATTATATTATGAATCGCTCAATTAATTTGGGTGGTAAAGTACTATTTGGAGAAGACACAATTGTCTCAGGTCAATTGATGCCAATTTAGGGGTCTATACAGGTCAGAACTGGTTTAAAATAAAGGGGGAAAATAAATTTGACAGTAAATTGAACAATTATTCCAGGGAGAAATGACCTCACAATTTAGGTGCTGGGTTTCTTTGTAGCAGAGTAGCATGGTGGCTTAAAAGCATGAACTCTGGTGCTCTATTGCTGTGTTTGAATCCTGGTTCTGCCTTTCGTGAGCTGTGTGACTTTGAGCAAGTTTCTTGACCTCTCTGGACCTTAATTCCCACAGTAAAATGAGATAATGAAGGTATCTTTCCCACAAGGTTGTTTTGAGGGTAAAGAAGTTTAATACACATAAAGCACCTATGCTGTGTTTGGCACATAGCAAATGCACTCATAAATCAGGCTATTCTCAGGATGAAGGGGTGGGAGAACTGTGCTAGGTTATATGATTGGATTCTTGTGGTCCTGGATAAAAGGTCCAGTGACAGCACTATATGTGGATATAAAAATTGCTGTCCCTCGAGACGCCTGGGTGGCTCAGTCAGTTAGGTGTCTGCCTTCAGCTCAGGTCATGATCCCAGGGTCCTGGGATCTAGTCCCACATCGGGCTCCTTGCTCAGCTGGGAGCCTGCTTCTCCCTCTGCTTGCAGCTCCCTCTGCTTGTGTTCTGTCTCTCTCTCTCTCTCAAATAAATAAATAAAATCTTAAGAAAAAAATTGCTGTCCCTCAAATAGTGAAGATGGAAATGAAGGTAAATGTTCCACTCTGAAAAACGGACTATTGGACTTAAACTGTGGCTCTGAGTTTGAATAAATTTGCTTTATTAAGTATATGAGTGTGAGAAGGAATATTCAAAATTAATATATCATTAAAATTGTAAGTGGGATTTTAAATATATGTGAATTAAATTAATAAAGCAGATACTATAGACATGACTATTTCATGCATACTGCTACATTATTTCTATACTGAATATTATACTATTAGTGTACTAAAATACTATTTTATGTATATTTATGTTGGCCAAAAACCTTTTTGTAGATCTTCTTACTTATGTATGGGGCTTATATTCCATTATATATGGTAAAAGAAAATGGTCTTTTTCATCCGCATAGAAAATTCAAATGGATATCAAGATGCATCTTAAACCATATGTCCCTGCTCTCTTAAATTAGTGCTCTCATGACCCCATTCCTGTTTTTTTTAGATTTCAAACAAGAATAAGCAGCATCAAACCAAAATAAAATAAAATGGAGGGAAATGTAAAATATCTTCATGTGTCTTAAATATATATAACCTCCGAAATGGTTAAAGATGTTACTCAACTGTATTTATCTGATATCTTCATTATGCCTTCATTTTCTTGGGGGTGGGGATAAAAAAAAAATCCAATGAAAATAATAAGATTTTCTACATTCATGAAGCGTGGAATGTGATACAAAGAAAAGATTATATTTTATTTCACGGGGTCTTAGCTCTACTTCACTAGAAATGGAGAGATGAATTTAACTAGATATTCCATGCCATGTAGTCTCAGTGGTTCCTTTGAAGGAGATACACGATAACTTTGAAAGGCTTGTCAAACATTTATGATGTTTATGATGCATGAAGGAGAATCCAAAGGTTAGGAAGGAGACCACTTAAAGTGCCAAGAGGGGATCATAACTCAACTGTCCAACAAAGACAACCGTCCATCCTAACAAAATAACCCCTTTATGTTGACCTTGTTCTCAATTCTGTTGGAATGTGATTATAAACTCATGCTCACGAAGCATTCTACCCAGAATTAGAGAGTTTGTACATTCTCAAAAATTTAGACAGAACATTAAATATAGTTCTTATTGGATATCAGACCATCCAAATGTGGAAAAATCCAAATCTTCTGTTCAAGATATTATAAGCAGCCTCTTAATAGATTTCCCAAATCACTGCTAAAACCAAACCGATTAAGACATCAGTAAGATGAGGCATATTTCACTGGTGTGGAATCTCAGTTAAAATTATCTCAATTTCCTTCTTAGCAACACACACACATGTACACACTCTTAAAAACCAGGAAGAATTACTAAAGGTAGCCCAACAATTGGAAAGAAAAAAAAAGAGCTGACATAAAAGAGTGGGGTGATGTGTAACTAGACTAAGACAATAGGTAACAACAGACAAACCTTTCCTACACTCCCCAAAACCTGGTGACAAAGATTACTCCTAGCAGATGGGCCATGTCCTCCAGGCTCTGACTGAGTTGTTCCAAGCCTTTCAAGTCATCTAAAATGCTATGAATTGGTGCTGCCAAAAATCAGCATCCTCAGAAAGCATGCAATTTTTGAATAAAGCTGCTCTTACTCTGGGAAGCTCTCAGCAGGGAGGTGTAACTCCCTGTCATCTTAAGACGACACATTTCTGACTAAGAAGAATATGCAGAGAGCCAGGATGAGGTTACATTTAATGGTGTTTAACTAGGGGTCTGCTGGGTTGGAAGATGCAAACATCTGTCAGTGGTAGACTGAACTCAACCCCAAAGGAGGAAAACACAGGCCAAAACACGGATGAAGATTCCATTACCTGGCTTAGAAGAAGAAGAAGAGCAGCCACAGCATCCTTGGGGTTTAGGTGTAGAAGGGGGAAGTGATCAAACCACTTACGCTTAAGCTAGAACACCTGTGAGGTAGTAGACAGGTTTGCTTTGCATTCCTTCATCCATTGAAAAAGAAAGGGGAAAGGGGCGCTCACCAGACCTACTCCCGTAGGTACAGGCAGACTCACTAGTATAGTTTCATAGGCTAATTTAAAAGACAACATTTAGCATGTACTGCTTCTTTTCTAGCCTCAGCTTTATTCAGGTAATTGTGCCCAGAATTCTTTATCTGGACTTCTCTAATAACATTATTCATCCTCTACTGCTTGAGTTAAAGTCTAAAAAGGAAGAAAAGTCTGTTATATTTTCTTGATGTCAGCCATGACTACCCTTGCCCACAGTCATCACTCAGTAAATATTTAACTGAATGATTGTTCAGTAAATAAGCTTTTCCTTGATTTTTAAGAGTTGTGGCTGTTTTCATCAAGTTAACCCTGACCAATCTGTCATTTGTAGAAAGATGTGGCATGGTCCTATGAATAATGAAGCTTGTAAGAAATGGCATAACTCAATGTTGAATAAATATCACATGCTAAAGATGTATTGATTATTTTGTTGCATTTTGCTGATTTGTTTTTATTTGTATTTTGCCTCGTTAAAACAGACACATTTAAACACTGCTTTAAAATATTAAAAAAATGGGGCACCTGGCTGGCTCAGTCGGTAGAGCCTACAACTGACTCTTAATTATTTGGTGATAAAAAGAAATGAAGCTCTGATATGTGCCAAAACATGGATGAATCTTGAAAACATTATACTAGGTAAATAAAAGGAGCCAGTCACAAAAGACCACATATTGTAGGATTCCATTTATGTGGAATGTCCAGAATCGGAGATTTATAAGAGACAGAAACTAGCTTAGTGGTGGCCAGGGGCTAAGAGATTGGAAGGAATGGGGGAGTGACTGCTAATTAGTACAGGGTTTCGTTCTGGGTTAATGAGAATGTTCTAAGATTAGAGAGCGATGATGTTTGCACAGCTCTGAATACACTAAAAACCATTTAATTGTACATTTTAAATAGGTAAATTGTATGTGTTTAAAGAAAAAAAAACTCCCAGGAGGACAGTGTGGGCATGTGGATTCCCTAACACTATCTGTCCTTGTGAAGGCACTGAAGGTTGATTGAGGGCAAGTACTAACTTCTCAGATTTTAAACAGGCAAAATCAAGAGGAACTCAAACTATCTAGGTTATGTAAAGTCACTTCCTCTGATAGCCGTTAACCCAAATGCATATTTCAGATGCTTGGCAAGTACAAAGTTCTTAGAAGATCAGCTTTTGCCTCCAACTCCCCATCTTTTCTGAACTGGCAACACACCAGTGCTTGGGCAAAACTAGAAAAATTATCCAACTATTTTTTAAAAAATAAGAATAGTAAGTATCTGTCCAGGAATATTTATGAAGACAATTTTTAGTAGAAAATTAATAAGTAAAATAGTCAAAGCATTCCTGCTGGGTTTTTCCTTCTCCTCACCCCACATTCCACCATCAACCTTGGGGCCCAGCAAAAAAAAAAAAAAAAAAAAAAAAAGAGAACATTTAGTTTCCTTCTTCTAAGAAGTAGGGGTCAACACAAGTAAGTCTTTATATAGATAAAGAAACAAAAATTCAAGGAACTAAAACTAGCTGTTCCTCAAGGTCATAATTAAGAGAGAGCTTCAGCACTCCCAGAAGCTCCCATATTCCTCCACATTCTGTTGCTCAAGAAATAAACAAGTAGCATCTTACATGTGAAACTACCTAATTGTGGTCTCTGGTTCCATTCTGTTTTGGCAGGGTCTTGCTTCCTCAGGCCAAAGAAGACAGATGCTCAACAACAGGAACAAATGGAGAGTGATAAAGCCTGGCCAGACCCTGCAGGAGCCTGTGTCCATCCCTCCCTACCCTGCCTTGCTTTTCTCAAAAAAGCAGACCCTCCGCCGGCCTGGAGCTGACCTCCATCAAGGCCCTTCTGCTTGTCACCTTCAGCCAAGGGAGGAAGCCTGACTTTCATCAGCACTAACCAACCAGGGAGCCCTTTACAATTCTGTCTGTGTGTAGACGGCTTTCTATATAGGAAAAGTAAGAGTCAGCAAATGCATAAACCCATTCAGTCAAGACTGCATGTGTTCGTGAATAATTCCTGTCTAATGCAGTCACAGGACCATGGAAGGGGGGCTACACCAGTGCTATCCACACCTCCCTGAAATCCCAAACTGAGAGGAGCCTCCAGAGGAGGCAAATGTGAGGACACACAACCACCCATCCCATTCGCTCGCACTCTGCCAGTCTCCGACTCCTGGCCACCGTTGTTTTACTACATCATTTGCTATGGGTCATCATGTCATTGGCTTTATGTGCATTCTTTCATGTAAGCCCGGCAACAAATCTGAGTGGGAAGCACTGTTACTAGTCTCAATTTATATATAAAGCCACTCCGTGAAGCTAAGAAACTCCCCCAAGCCTAGGTGGCCGGTACGTGGTAGAGCCTCGATGAGATCCCAGGCCCTTGCAGCTGATCCAGTTAATCACAGGAGAGAGATGTGCCTCCTGACACTGGATGGTCAGCAGGAAGCTGATCTACCAGCAAAACGCGAGAAGTCTGCTGTCTTTCCACTAGAAGAGAGACTTGGTCTATCCCTAGGACTGACCCCAAAAGCCACCCTGGGTGAGCTGGTTGGTGATTCCCTTGGAGCCCAGAGAGGCTTGGCTGGGAGGGAGCTGGTTCAGCAAGGCTCCGCGTCCACACACTACGTATGCAGACATGCTTCCCACAGTGCCAAGCAAGCGACCTACACCAGCCGAACCAAATCTCTGGGGACTGTCGTGCCCACAGCTTATAGACCCCTGGGGTGGAAAGTGGACACTCCACTTGGAAGGAAACTGGGCAGGAGCAGCTCCCAGGGAGGCCGTCTGTGCTAAGGCGGTGAAGCCCCGGGCGTGTTCTACCCACTCCATCACGTGTCCTTGGTCCCTGGCAACTGGCTGGAGGAGGCTCTGTTGCCACTGTTCCCTCTAGAGCTTCACTGCAAAGGGCTCATGGCCCTGAAGCCTTACTTTACACCTGCATGTCCACACTTCTATGTCGGTCATTACAGGCAATTCCCTGGTAAATGACAGAAGCGGCCCGGTCTATAGAGGCTAGCCAGGTCTGATGGAAAAGCAACAGACTCTGAAGCTGCTCAGTTCAGCGTCCCAGTGTGCTCTATACTTTGGGGGGTGTGATTGATTTCAGTTCTTCACTGAATAAAATGCCCGTAATATAGTCAGCCAGGGAGGAAACAAATGACCAAGAGTCCCGTCCCCACCCCCACCGCCTCCGCCAAGGGTGAAGACAAAAGATACACACGTGGAACAGAAGTCACTCAGAATGAGCCCTTGTATCATTTGAATGTTTCTTACCCATCTCTCCTGTACTTAATGAGATTGTGCTTTGTTGGTAGTTGGGGACTTTATGCACACTACTTATCCCCAGCCCCCGCAAAAGAAAACATTTTCACACCAATAGAAAGCACTCGATAATGCCAGGGGGAAGGTAAGGAGTCTTGAGGTCAGTCATAATTGGGATCTCAAGTGCAACTTCAACCAATGTTTCTTCTGAACATATGTTACTCCTGACTTATCCCTGAACATCAGACAACACAGAGTAGCAGTAACAGAGGGGTGTATAGCACTCCAAGGTCCGAGGCCACAGTGATCATAGTGAGTGGCTGAGGAAGTATCACCCAGGAGATGAGAAATAGCCCAAACCTCCCAGATTCTCCAAAGGCAGGATCACAGTTTTCATGCTGTGATAAGGGACACCCAGGCTTACTTTCCCAGAAATATTTCCTACATCAGCCTGATGTCATCCTGGGGCCCTAAATTCCAAGGTGTGAGTTAATCCATTGGTTTAGATATTATTTCAGAAAGTCTTTTAAAAGGTAAGTATGTTTTGGGGCACCTGGGTGGCTCAGTCAGTTGAGCATCTGACTCTTGGTTTCAGCTCAGGTCATGGTTGTCTCAGGTTTGTGAGATCAAGCCCTGCATCTGGTTCCTCATGGAGTCTACTTGAGATTCTCTCCCTCTCCCTCTGCCCCTCCCCTCGCTTTCTTTCTCTCTCTCTTAAATAAATAAGTAAATAAAATCTTAAAAGAAATTTACAAAATAAAATAGGAGTATGTTTCTGCAGCAGGAAAACTATTTTAGCCTTGCATTTTTCACACAGAGGTAACGTATAGACCAATTTTAAAGAAAAAAAAAATCTTATCAGACCCCTACCATATATCCACAGACCTCATTTTGAATAATATTGACTTAAGAGTATAAAATCTTATTTTAGGGATGCCTGGGTGGCTCAGTCGGTTAAGTGGCTGCCTTCAGCTCAGGTCATGATCTCAGGGTCCTGGGATTCGAGTCCTGCATCGGGCTTCCTGCTCAGTGGGGAGCCTGCTTCTCCTTCTCCCTCTGCTTGTGCTCTCTCTCAAATAAATAAAATCTTTAAAAAAAAAAAACTAATTTTATTGCTATATCTTTCAATTGCAAATTATTACTGCAAAAGAGGAGTTTATTCTTAGTAAGTGGCAAAATACTTTTAAAAAGATTATTGTAATGAATAGTTTAAAAATTTTCATGCATCTAAAGATTTAGAAACCCTTGTTTGAGAATCATAGCTTTAACCTATTTGATGGCTTATATTGAATTAATATCCACTTCCTAGCACAGGGCTTGGCACATAGTAAGTGTTCAATAAACTTTTTTAGAGTGAATGCATTTTATGTGATTAGAGGCAGAAGCTGGATAAAGTCCAAAACATAAAACCCTGCCGGGGAGGGCAAGCCCAGGCAAGCACTGAACTATGACCCTGGGCAGTTGGATTTAAGAAAGAATCACAAGAGATCATCAAATAGGAGTTTGATGAGGCAAGTAAGTCACCTAGGACTTACCTGTGGGCTAACTCTGTCCATGGTTACCACCAGGAACCGAGCTGATGAGGACTAATAAACCTTCCTTGCCCCATGGATGCCACTTTATGCATACACACACTTTGCCTAGTGTTGTATAGTTTTTTTCCTACTTTTCTGTCACAGCACCTGGGAGGTGTGAAGGAGAGGGTCAGAGGCAAGCCCGGTCCCATGGAAAAGTGGCAGGATTTGAAGTCAGCCAATTCTGGATCTTACCATTTACTGGATCTATGTCCTTAGGCACGTTTCTTCAATTCTAACTTTCAGTTTCCTCATTAGTGAAAAAGAACGAACAGGTACACCACAGTGTTGTTGGAAGGAGAACACATCAGAATGTACTGAAAAGTCCCTGGTGCATCGTTGGTGGTCAGTAAAGCTAATTCCCTGACAGGGACCAGGGACAGGAGGACAGAGCCTATTATCCAGGGTCGCAAAGAAAGGAAAAATTCAGGATGTGAAAGAGGCCCAAGGCCAGGCATAAACACTACAGTCTTTGGCTAGGGCTAGTAGCAGAGTGGAAGTGAGGAGAAGAAGAGGTAGAGCTGTCTTCTCCAGGGAGATGTGTTTACTTGGTGGTTGAGTGAAAACAAAGATGAAGCAGATTTACCACATGTTCACGTCGGGTGCCGGGTGGAACTTAAAGTCATTCCATTGGCTCAGACAAATAAGATCTTCTTTCTGACAAATCCGAAAACCCCAACAGAAGACATGTCGGTGAGCTGAGGGTGACTTGGCAAAAGAAGAGAGAGAAATGGTAGATACAAAGCATTTGTGTCACCAATAAAGTGGCCCAACAGTGGGATGATGAGGCAGTAAGCTGAGAGACCCTCCAGCATCTGAGAGAACCTTCAGTTTGCCTTCTGGGACAATTCCCTCATCCATCTTTAAAGATTCACTGAAGTGAGGTAACACCAGCTCTTCCCAAACTTAATTTCAGGGTATGGTAAAACCAGAATAAAATAAAATCAGGATACATTACAATGGTAACTATGTTATTGTAAGTATACATGCAGACAATAGTCTGGAAAAGCAAACAATAGTTGATACATATTGGATGGTAGAATTTTCCCTTTTAAAAATTATTTTTTAAATTGTTATTTTATTAGTACAATATGTAAAAGCTGGGAGGGAAAAAAGATCAAGTCAGGAAACAGCCCAATCTCGTCCATACCAGGTACATAGTCTACCGAGGGAGAATTTGAACTGAGACCACCAATGAAATCACACATTCCATCATGCCCCCTTCTGACCCACTCAGCAGTAGGACAGGGAGCTACAACCCACCAAATCCCGAGCTTAGGGGACTGAGAGGCTCAAGGCTATATTTCTTTTGGTCAAAATGCAAATTTTACCCACATGCAGCACCCTTACAATGCACTTTGCTGATCTCCAACCAGACTGGAGAATTTTTGGTCTATACAACTTCATGCTAAAAAATACTTAAATCAGTGTTTTCCAACTAGTGTGAAATTTTTAGTAGCTCTGCAGCACACAGACACACATATCCCTGCTGAGGAATTTGACAGCCTCCAGTATCAGAGAAGAACCTACACAACTCAACCTACGCCTTAAAACAGACTTCACACCTAACTGATCACTTTACAATTACTCTACTGGAAGGTCACCTCCAGCCATTAGAATTCATTAACCACATATTTTAGTTTTATACAAGCCACAGTCAATACTGGACTAGACAGTAATTTGGGCATAGGATGATCTCAAGGATGACTCTTGGAATATACAGTCTTTACCAATACGTGAGTCAGTTAAGGCCTACACTAATAACCCCAAAATGGGTGAGTCTCAAGATCCCTCCTGGTCAATGGATGCAAATTCAATAGTTAATTCGTCCCTACTTCCCTTCTAGAAAACCCTCCCTTGCCCTCTCCATTGCCTCCTCCCACCCCAATAACTTATGCATACCTCTGTTTCAATTCAATTCAATTCAATGCCACAGTGTTACATTTGTTTATGTCCCTGTCTCCCTGCCAGACTATGAGTTCCTTGCGAGAAGAAACTAGGTCTTCATTACCAGTGTGCACCCCAACTCAAGCACAGGACCTGGCACACAGCAGATACTGCATCTGTCCTATTTTCCTTGGGGCATCCTGGTTTAAACTGGTTATCCCCGTGTAGTTATGAGTGCCCCCTTGCACTCACAGAAGTGCACCAGTTTGTATGACAAATCCTGTCACCACCCTATCAAGAGACAGTAGATGAATGTTGGCTGTTGGTTTTTATGGGGTTTGTTTGTTCATTTTTGTTTGTTTGTTTTTAAAGTTTTTTCCCCATTATCTGCTGCAGTTACTGTAGGTGGATTGCCTGGTAGGTTGGTGGTTGGGCAGATGCGTAGACTGAGTGAGAAGCAGGTTATCCAGAAGTTAGTTTAAGAATTAGAAAGCACGCTGGGTAGCTTTGATTTGTCATAGCAGATTTCCCTTCTAATTATCCAGTCTATCCTTTGATAACAGTAAAAGGACTTTGCTTTCTCTGAGCACCCTGGCATGGTGTGGATGCTGGGTGAGTCTTGTAACAGCTAGCTGGGGGCAGTGGGAAAATCCACACTGATATGAAATCCACAACAGAACTACTGAGAATCAGTGATATTGACAAGTAAGTGTTCCTGTTCCAACCCAGATGTCACTGCTCCAAGGCTCAAAAACTGCCTAGGAAACCACTCCCTCTCTCAAAGGTGCCCCTTCGAAATGGAAAAATCCCTGAACTTTTCTTATCATCCTCAAGGATGGAGGAGTAGCAGGAACCAGAGAAGGTGAGGATGGAGCTAGAGCCAATTAACAGACTTGGCGTTTAAAGTTCTGGTTTATATGGTAGCAAGGGGCATTTAATACGGTTGCCAGAAGCATTGATAAAATCAGGATTAGCCAAGTGTATGCCATTTGTCCTGGGGTCTTACAGCGCACTAAGGATAGGAAACTAGAACCACAAGTCTCCATGCGTCCTTTCCCACTTGTAATCATCACAGACAGGGCCGCGTAAAGGGGGCCGGAGGGGAGGGGAGTGCTTCACCTGTCTGGCCCATTTCCTCTGGTTCCAGAGAAACTCCTCCTTGGATTTAAGGGCCCAGAGGGATTTCCCAAATCCCGCTGCTCATTAAGCCTGTTTGATTTTAAAGAAGAAGATTAAATACACACCCCACAGCCAAGAGTCCAGATGTTCAGCAAGCTTTCCCTTTGTGGTTGGCGTCCCCTGCTAAGTCGTACTTCTAATTAACATCTAAAGCTGGGCTCGGAGGGGCTGTTAGAGGTGGGACCCAAGGCAGAGATGCTCTGGCCCTAGTCCCAGCTCTGCTGTTTCATTAGTCAATGATGTGACACGTCCTTTGGCTCCTCTGGGTCCCAGTTTCTTCATTCTTCCCTACTGGGAATAGGCTACCTACCAAAGAACCCCATCCTTTTCAAGTAGGCTGTGAAAGTCAAAAGGGATTAACTCAGAGTTCTTACAGAAAAAGCATGGAAGCCCTCCAGAACGGTACTACCCAATGATACCCACTCATCTCATGTGGCTATTTAAACTTACACTAGTTAAAATAAAAAATTCAATACTTTGGTCACACATTCCAAAGGTTCAATAGCCACCTGCGGCTAGTGGCTATCATACTAGCCACCAAAGACAGAGAACCCTGTCATCATCTGGAAAATTCTATTGGGTAGCACTGCTCTAGAGCCTCTTTTGAATTTCTCTCCAAAACCCAAACTAAACCAAAACAAAATATAGAAAAGAACGCTCCAGCCCTGTCACATGCTCAGGAAGGCAATGGTTCACGTGTATTTTAATGCCTACAAAGAGAGAAGCCCTTTATATTGACACAGTAGGGCCACAACTAGGCTCTTTTCCAAAGAAAGCAGCTGAGTTTTTCTTTCCAGCACATAAAACAGGCATGGGCCAGTGGGGGACTTTTCTCCCACGGCTCCCCTGCCTCTTATACTCAGATCACTCTTTCAGACCTAATCTATTATTTACACGGTCCTACTTTTAAGAAAATGCATTTTGAAACATTCTCTCAACAGGAGTGTTAGGTTTGTGCAAGTCCAGGGATCAAAGAGACCCAGTCACTTCGTTCCCACCAGACAGGACTTTCCTTACAGCATCCCAAAATGGCCAATTCCAGCTATTTAATAAAATCAAAGGATTTTATTAATCCTGCCCAGGGCCAAGTGTTAAAAGCATTCCTAAAGAAAATGGCCTGAAACAGAAGCTCCTCCCCTCCAATCTGTTCTTCATTGGCCAAGGATTTATTGGCTCTTGCAGTAAATTAGTCAATTGCCCAAGGAAAGTAAAACCACGGCTCCAATGTAAATACTTGTTGGTAACAATCTTTCAGTGTGACACTTCGGATTTCAAGTGGCTGGGTGGCCATCCCAATGCCTCATTAAATGGCAACTTTATAGCATTAAGAGGAAAAGGCTCTGGGATTTTCTGTACAAATGTATAAATCAATCTTTTCAAAGACAAACAATAGAACAATTCACAGAATGTGTGTGATTGGGGGACATGGGGAGGAGGCACTAAGAAGCAGAGAGAGGTTGGTCTATAGAGTTTTTCCCAGCTCTATGCATTAGAGTTTCTTGACTCTGGACATCTCTGCTCTGCCCAATATTTGTTAATCCATCATCTAGAGGGACTGCTCTCCCAAATGGTGGGGTCCTAGGTCCTGTGTCCCATAAAGATTTCCATGTAGCAGGCAATTCTAATCAGTTAAGCTATTGACTTCTCCCCGTAAATGATTTAGTGTTAAGAAAAGCTTTGTCATCAACAGTTGGTTACTGACTACACTGTGTGCCAACTGCTATAGAAATACTTGGAGAAACACTCGCCCCTCGCCCCCCAAAATAACTTAACATGCCTTGAAGAGGATAAACCAGCAAGTTAACAGTTAAACCCACAAGGAGACCACTACCTCAAAAACCCTAGTATTTGGGTCTTGAGCAACCCTACCTTATTCTCTTGTTTAGGAAAACTTCCGTGGGCATTGGCCGCTCCTTCCAAATCCCAGTGCTCTAAATGGGCCGAAACAGCTGTACCAAGCCACCTTGGAAAACAGACTTGTTTCCCTCTGATGTGCCCCCAAACAGCAGCCTGTGTTTGAGGTTAACCCCACTCTCACTGCCCTTAGCTAAGCAGCCTTTCAGAGCTATGTGTGGCCCCCAGTAGGTCAATATATTTTGTTTTTCCTTTAGAAAAAGCTTTAAAAAAACATATAAAGCCGACGGCTGAAACCGAAGAGAAGCAAGAGTTCTCAGAGTGTGCGTGCACGTGTGCGACCCTCTGCATATGTGCCAGTGGTAATCTCGACCTCGTCCTCCTAATGGACAGTTCTCTGTGTAGCTATACTCAATTCTGACAGACTTCTATGGAAAAGTCAGTCCCATTGTTCCACAAGAACAATGGGTAACTGAGGATAAGCACAGCGAGACAAGGGAAGCAGACTCACGGATCTCAGGGATGGTACTTTTCTGCTGTTAAAACAGTTCCTATTGGGAGGGGAGGGGGGAAAGAAAAAAAGGAGAGAGGGAAATAAGCCATAGGTGACTCTTTAGGACAGAGAACAAACTGAGGGTTGATGGAGGGAGGTGGGTTGGGGATGAGCTAGATGGGTGAAGGGTATTAGAGAGGGCACTTGTGAGGAGCAGTGGGTGTTGTATGTAAGTGATGAATCACTGAATTCTACTCCAGAAACCCATATTGCACTGCATGTTAACTAACAAAATTTAAATAAAAAATAATAAACCCCCAAAAGCCAAAAAACAAAACCAACCACCACCAGCACCACCACCAACAACCAAAAAACCCAGTTCCTATCAGAAAAGCTGCTGTCTCGATAATCTCCTCCAACCTCAGGTCTGCTTCTCAATCTCAAAAAGCAAAATGAAACAAAATACAGTGTGTGGATGAGTGAAAACTGCTCACAGATTCATAATGTGATCCCTTCTACCAACACCCCAAGTCCCTCCCCTGAGAGTCTCCAGGGCATGGAATTCACTCCAAGCATTTCTGAGGCAAGAGTCATTTTCTTAATACAATTCTTACTCTGTCACTGCCTCTGCACTGCCCATATATTGTGTGCGTGGATGTAACTGTGTTTTGGACTATTTGGAAACTACTAAGTCCACACTTAAAGCATCCACTCTCCAACAGGCTTGTGGGATTTCCAGAACATATCAGAGTAGTCGATAGACAGCAATCCAAAGTAAGAATGAGTCCAGCTCATATCATAAAATTTTAGCAACCAGGCACAGAAAGGATATGCCCATCCAAGAACTCATAAGCCTACAGCCTGGCACAAAGTCTTGCACCCAGTAGACATTCTAAGACTTTGACAGATCCTACTTGAAGCATTCATACTTCTGGGCTTGGCGTGTGGAGTCACTTGGTCTTAAATGCAAGAATTGAATTCCACCCTGGGTGGGAGGGCCAGGGACGTGGCAAAGGTCCCGGGACATGGCTGAGGGCCCACGCTTCACAGCATCCTTCACAGAAGCAGTTTCCTGCAGGGAGTTTGCTGGTCCTCTGCCAGTCCACAGTTCTTAGAAGGGTGAAAGGGCAAAGGGAGGAATTTCTTCAGCTGGCAGACCCTCAACGCGGGAGGAGAGAGGAAGGGCGTCGGGGCAACAGGCTCAGCAAGCTGGGAGGAAGAAGGAGTGGCAGGGAAGGAAGAGGCCCACTGGAGGCACATCAACAACGGGCAAGGGCAGGGCAAACCAAACCGAACCAAAGCTCTGAGCCTCCACCGGTGGTTCCTCTAGTACAGCGCAGGCTTTGAACAAACGTGTTACTCGCTTAAGGTCTGTATGGATACCTTCTTTCTATATTTCCCCCAAACTCTATAGCTAAGCCTTAATTTCCTCCTTAATTCCACTCTCCTTCCCCCAAATAACCACTGTTTTCTGTTTTTCATCTAGACCTTTTGGATGCAGCACTTACATTCTGTTATATGCAGATAGGGAAAAAATGTATTGCTTCACTGAATTGGCTACATATTGTACTTACCCTTCTACACTGTGCTTTTCTCTCCATTTAATGATGTTTTAGAGCTTGTTCTAACTACACAAAGAGACCCATATTTCATTCTCTGAAACTGCTACATAGTACTGTACAATGTGGACTTACTGTATTTTATTTATTCATTCTTACACTAATGTTTAATCTTCATTCCCCCACATCCCCGCCTTTCAAGGAGTTCTGGAGTGAATATATGTCCAGATGCAAGTATTTTGCTAGAATACAACTCTAGATGTGAAATCACTGGATCAAAGCATATATGCAATTTTGATACCTGTGCAGGCTTACTCCCACTGGTGGAATGGGAACGCTCATTTCCCTAACTTACCCACACCTGATTCTATCGTCCTCTTACTTTTTGCCTAAGCCTCACCTTAAGCCTGACATGATCCAGACTGGATGGTGGGCAGAATTAGAAAAAACATCCCACTGCTTTAAATTGCATTTCCATGATTACCTGAGAGATTAAGCATTTTGTCTTATGTTTATTGGTCATCTCCATTTTCTCTTCTGTGATTTGCCATTTCTCTGCCCATGTTCTTTTGGTTCATTTGCTTTCTTCCCCTAATTTATAGGTTTTTACATATTCTGACAATCCATCATCTACTCTATATGTTTTACACATCTCTCTCAGTCTTTTTAAAACTTTGCTCATGGAGTTTTCCCACAAACAGGGTGGTTTCCAATGCACAATACAGTGGCTTCCAAATGATTCTTTTCAGCAATAGATTCCTTTCTCCAATCCAGAAATTGGGGAACCCCCAGTAACGGATAAGCAATAGCAAAACTGCTCTGGCTGAGGATGAACCAGCTTCTTAAGGTCCCGCCAACTCCCTGACCCTGATTTTGAGAGACTCCTCAGAGCTTCCAAGAGCAGAGATGGAAATCACAGATTCAGTCCAACCCCCTGACATAACAAATGAAGAAATGCAGGATAAGGGCTGCTAGAGGGAGGAGCTCCAGGCCTCCTAACAGAAATAAGACCAAACTAAGGTGTCCATTCTGGTCCTATGAACCCAGTGCAGTCTTTAAAGTATAGAGTCTAGATTCATCCAATTTGATCTGACAACAAAACTCAGCTATTTGGCATCTGAGTCATGTACTTTTCTCCCAGCAAAGAAAAACAAGATAAGATGCTAATAAAATAGAGATAATTTCACTCAGAAACTCAACTTAAAAACACATTTATCATTGCTTTCTAGTTGTGTACTCCCATGTCAACTTCCTGCTTCTCCCCACTGGAATATAAGCTAAATGAGAGCAAGGAAACCTGTCTGTCCTTCTCTCCTGGATCTCTAAGACCCAGAACCAGGCCTGTCAAATTATAGGTCTCAATAGATATTTACCTCCAAAGCCATTCACTATAGCTAACAACAAACAGAAAGTGATCCAATTTGCTCTTGTAAGAAATTTCAACCACATTTATCAATGTAACCTCTGCTAGAACAGCCATCCATTAGCAGGTGGCCTACAAAGTGAGATGTAAGAAGGACTATTGGGGTCACGAAAACCCAGGTGGAATCATTGAGAGCAGTACTACTGAGAACATATGACCATGCTCCTCCTCCTCCCTATTTATCGAATTCTTTGGGCTTCTGGTTGGTATGCCTGTTTTTCAGGACATTTAGCCCTTGAAGGCCCCTTTCCCAAACCTCGTGCTGATGGAGTCCGCTCTTCCAGTCTGAGGTCTTTCTCTCACCTGCTGGAGTGCTAATTACTGACTGTGGGAACTTGAGGAGGTTAAGCAATTGTATACCCCAAGTCTCAGGTTCCTCATCTGTAAAGTGGACACAGTAATAGGGCCTGAACCTCTTAAGTTTTCCGGTTCAGTGTCTACAAATGTAAGTTGCTTATCAATACCACACACACAGAATCATTGTTGTTTGTTTTACCAGTTATCAGGTCTGCAGAGCTGTCAACCTTTAGGATGGGTTTTCGCATCCCAGAATGAGGGGAGAGGGTAGACTAAACACTACTGAATATGAGAAAATGGGATGAGATGAGCCAGCATTATTAAAAATACATTATTGAGAAAATAACCCTAATTTACAAAGCAAGTCAAATCCAATCGTGATGGCAAATATTAGATGTAGGTATTAGAACTCCTAGAGAGACCACAGAGGGGAAGATTGACGGAGAGCCTTCAGTTAAATGCCAACCAGCTGATTAGAAATCTCAATCCCAGGCCACAGCCAGAAGAAAAAAAAAACAAAAACAAAAAACACCAAACCATAGCCAGAGGGCTACCTTTCTATCTTTGTGTCTGAGGTTATAGGAGTTCCTGTTGACTTGACTTGGCTGTAGGGTCATTTACACCCATCTGCTTCCCAGGTAATCACAAAGGGTGTATTCTGGCCCAGGCCCACCCCTCAAGAGAACAATAACCATTTCATACATTGGTATTTAGCTACGGGGTTATAAATGCCCTATAGCCAATCAAAATAGGGTTTCTACAGATCAACTTCTGATCTCTGCCAATGAGAATACTGGCTAAAGCCATTCTGGAAAAGCAAAAAAGAACCAACATTCTGTTCATAGAATTTTGAAAATGTTTGCCTCCTGCCCATTCACAGAAGTGGTTACTGAAGCAGTGATGAAATGCATCGTAGAGTGGAATGCCAAGACATGGGCCACTGTAGAGTGTTGCAGAGTTTTGATGCATCCTAAAAGATGGAAATCATAATGGAACAAGCGTGTCTTCAAATTGGCCAGAGCAGGACAAACCTTCATGGATTTTAGTACAAATCATAAATAAAAATGCCCACCTTACTCTAGTCTTTTAAAGTCAGATGTTGCTGGAAAGAGTGTGAGTAGTCTCAGAAGCCCACCTTTAGCGGGCTAGGGACTGAATCACACCCACATCAGCTTGGTCACTGAAGGAACCCTTCTTTTCATCTCAGAAAAAAACCCAAGATTTTCTATATTTAACAAAGATACTGAGGATAAAGAGAAGTGCTGAGCAGAAAAACATTTAAAATCTGCTTTGAGAAGAAATAAAATCCCCAGCCCTCACAGATCTCTGAATCTGTCAATGTTGCAGAGGCTGGAAGAGAAGGAGAAAACCAAAATGCAGGCATGAAACATCAACCAGGTTGGCCTCTTGCTAAAACTGATTTGACTATTCTTAACACTGGATGCTCTTCATCTTCTGCTAAGAAGAGACTCAGAGGAAAGTTCTCAGAATGCCTAGAGTTGCTCTCAACCCCAGCCTTTGTTCTCTACAAAAACAGAGTGCAAAACAACATGGTGGGTCGTGCTTGAGCAGCAATTTCAACTCTTAACACCCACCCGAGCACTCCAGCTCTGACAGGACTTAGACTGTAAGTGGGTAGCCACCCCCAGTGTATGACCATGTTAACATCACAGTCCAACTAGTATCCACCTCCATCACTCCACAGGGCCACACGTCTACGGTGGCAGGCAGCCAACAGCAGGGTGTACAAAAGAGATATTTAAACACCGAGTTCGCTACTTTCTACCAAATTCCAAAATAAGCTGAGGCCATTCGACCACTAGAGGCCCAGGAGCCTTACAGCAAGCAATACCATCCAGGGTTTCCAGACTGCCTGTGTTCTTCTGAGGGTCAGGTGAAGAGAAGAACAGTGCTTTAGAGCAAAAGTCTAGGAAGCCAGGGTGGGTGATGGAGACACTGAGAAGGAATGGAGCTAGTCATGTGGGACCAATAAAAAAGGCCACTGTAGGAGGCGTGGGCCAGAGAGCATTTCCAGGGAATAGAGGAGGAGCCCAGAGACCTGCATTATGACACGAGGCATGATCTTACTGGAAGTGCTAGGATTACAGTGAACACAGCAGCAAAGCATTTTAAAGCAAGTTATGAAAGAGAAAAGGTCAACATTCTGATAAAGCACTAAGTCTAAACTAATACCAGTCCTATGCTACACATCTGAAAGATTTCAGAATACCTGAAGATAAAAAATTCAGTAAGGATATCTAATAATAATAGTTAACACTTATTAAAAGCTTAAGCTAGGCCAGGTATATGCAATAACTCATTGGCGCTTTGCCATCCACCATGAGTAGATAGATACTACTATTACTTCCATTTTAAAGAAATCTGAGGCACAGATAGCTTCCAACACCATTCGGATGTGATAATACAAGAAAGCGGGCAGTCTGGCGTCAGAACTCAGCAGGCTGAAAAGCTCCATCTACATTAAAATTTTGTAAAAATCGAATTTGAGGCTGTACCTGGTCACCACCCGGAACTGGTGGCCCACTATCTCTTTTCACATTTATGTCCCCTGACACCTAGCCCAAATCCAGAGTCAAGGTCCTTGGCACTCATCATGCTCAGTAGCAGACAATGTAATTATAAAATTTATAATTCAGAATGGTAGGGAAGACTTATAGTCAGTTTATACTTAATTATCAAGGCCAATCTCTTAACAATTAGAATTAATAGGACATGCTGGAAGATTGTTAAGAACAAAAATCCAAATCCAAAGATCAATAGCATTCCTTTATACCAGCAGTAACCAAATAGAGAATGTAATATAGGAAGAAAAAAAATTGGCTTCCGTAGTAAGACAAACTATAAAGCAGAGAGATATAAATATAAAAGCAACATTAGTAAGAAATTATACAACTTTACTGAAGGATATAGAGGATGATTTGGATTAATGGAGTGATAAACCTTTGTTTATGGAGAAAGACACATTTTAAAGAAGTGTTTCCCAATTAATCAATAATTTCAGTAAAATTCTAATAAGATCTCAACAAGAATTTTTAGGAAACTTGGAAAAATATCTTAATATTTATATGGGAGAGTATAGAGCTGAGAATAACTATGACAATTTTGAAAAAGTACAAAGAGGATGGACAGACTTAAAAAGTACCAGAGTAATTAAGACAATGTGATACTGATGTAGGAATAGACAAAGTACCAGAATGGAATAAAGAACACTGAAACTTATCTACCTATATGCCGTATTTTTGGGGACTGTAGGATATATGTGAGATGGGGTATATTAATCACTGTGCTAGACTTGTAACCCATTTGAAATGTATTTTTAATCCATCTTAAATTTGTTTTTCTCTTTAGACTTTATGATCAAATCATATACTTCCCACATGAAAGCCAAAAAACTGCCCACCTAAATATGAAAAATTACTGGATGAGAAACATAGGAGAGGGAGAGATTTTTCTTATTTATTTATTTATTTGAGAGAATATGAGCACGAGTGGGGGGAGGGGCAGAGGAAGAAAATCTTCAAGCCGACTCCCCACTGATGGCAGAGCCGGGTGCAGATGAGCAGCTCAATCTCATGACCCATGAGATCATGACCTGAGCCAAAATCAAGGATCAGCCACTTAACCGAAGTGCCCTGAGAATTTTCTTAAAACAGAAAAGGCAGTTAAAATGAATGGCTCTATTTCCCTGGCCAGATCTCAAAAAAATAGAGTATAAAAAGCAAGATGCAATATGATACTATTTATGTCCATTAAAACACACTTTAAGATGCATATGTTTATGTATAAATTATAGTACTTAAATACCTAAAACTTAGTCTGGAAGGATATGTATTAAACTGGAAGGAAATATGGGGAGGGGCAAAAGGAACTTTAGTTGTGACTAGTGTTTTGTTAAGCAAAACCCTAAAAGCAACTAAGGCAAAATACTAATAATAGCTGTTAAATCTAAGTGGCAGAAATATGGATGGATGCTCACTAGATTATTTTTGCATGTTCTCTTTTAAGTTTTTTTAGAAAGAATTCTCAAACCTCAAATGTTAAATCTAGATTTTCTTTATAAACTTCCCTATCAACCCACAGAGTATTTTCTTGATTATAATCTTATTCTTACTTCAAAATACAGTATATAAATAGGGCAGACATAAATGCAGTTACCGGTCCCAACTGTGATGGTTAATAGATGTGTCAGTGTGGCTAAACTATGGTACCCAGATGTTTGGTCCAACACCAGTCTAGATGTTGCTGTGAGGGTTTTTTTTTTTGGATGTGATCAACATTTGAATGAGTGAACTTTTCATGAAACAGATTACTCTCCATAAGGCGGGTGGGCCTCATCCAATTGAGGTTTCCTAAAGGAGAAGGGATTATTCTCAAGACTGTACCATGGAAACCCTGCCTGAATTTCCATCCTGTTGGCTTGCCCTACAGATTTCAGACTTGCCAGTCCCTACAACCACATGAGCCAACTTCTTAAAATAACACTCCCCTCCCCCCCATACACATATATCACTCCTTTCCATTCCGTTTCTCTGAAGAACTTGACTAATACCAACGCTGCAAGTTTTGGGGCAACCATGGTTTCTTAGCAACTGAAATGATCCACAACTCCTGTAACATATCAAAGGGGAGAAAAGCCTGCCTTGGGGGAGGGATGGGACTATGATACACCAGTTAACACTGACATATGGGAATTAAACACATCGTGTGTTTACTTTCTAGAAAAATCTATCTCATGAGAAGATAAAGTTCTCTGTAAGGTGGCTTCTGGTTGGAGATGTGTTTTTTTCTGAGTAGAAATTTCCCTACTGGCCTGTGATTACTTGTTGGCCAGATACTCTGTGGGGAGGAGACACATCCATACTCCCATGTAGAGGATAAAAAAGGGCCAGACGAGTGAGGTCTGTTCTTCCTGTGCCTGTGATTTTTCCTGAGGGAAATTCTCCTTGTTTGTTTCACCAAAACCACCAACTGACAGGCTGCCCAAGATTGATTGCGCTCTGTAGACTACTTCTCTACAGACAGGCTCTCAGCTCTGCACACACGGTCAACAGTGTCACGAGCTTTAGCTTTCTACAACAGCCCGCACTCCTCTCCATCTACTCAATGCACCTCCAAATGCCACATGTCTAGATAGAAGGACCCCTAAATATAAGCTAGTACTCCTTTCCCAGTTAAAATCCCTTACTGATTTGAGAGACAATATTAACATTTGAGCCATTTTAATCTTCTGCATTTCTGTTCACTGTGTTTTATTTTGTTTTGGCATTTGCAAACCAAGAGAGTTTAAGTAAAAACAAGAACAGAATTATTGAAGCAATGATTCAAGGTGACAAAACAATATATATTATAAAAATACTTCTCGATATACATTTTCCAGAACTTTCCAGAACATCAAGGTGACAAAACAATATATATTATAAAAATACTTCTCGAAATACATTTCCTATAGAGTTAGAGAACAAAAGACATCTCAGCTGGATAAAGGTGACTCAAACATAAGTGATCTTCTACTTTACTATCTATCTACTTCTACTTCTTCGTCCCAATCAGAAGACAGTTAAAATATTGGGGCGGGGGGAGAGATTTGGTTAGATAAATGTAAATGATATAAGTGAAAATATCGGTATCATTAGATGTAAACATTTCATCTCAGATTTTAAAAACGGAACACTTAAAATATTTATCTTAAGCTATTTAAGATATTAATACTGAAATATACATAACTGTATGTGCATAAATATACATGCAGATATTATGTAATCATACAGGTTAGTGCTAATTTAGAAATATTTCTGGTGTCCTCACACCTTAGAAAAACATTTTTTCAAAGTCTGCAGTGGCACTGGCGTTTTTACACCTGTTCCTGTGAGCATGGCTACGTTCTGAGTTTTTCACTCTCCTCTTCACTTCAGTTATTTGGATCAGGTTCTTGTTGCATTTTTAAATGATCTTTAAAAGTCTTGTTTACAAAGAAATCCAACACTTGTTATTGTGAGGTCAGATGCCCAGAAATATTATTAGACTTTTTTAAACTTTTTTTTTTTTTTAAATACAATTTCCTCAGTTGACCTCTATAAGCATCTAAAACCAGCATTGACAAAGGTCATTTCAGGCTAATGTGTGTTCCCTAAATAATACTTTGATATTCAAAATAAAATAATTGTGAGACTCTGCCACAGCATGAGAAAATTTGTAGACTTCAATTTAAGGCAACTCCCTCATCTCTGTTCATAACTCTTTGAGAGGTGAGAGAACCATGCCTTCCATTTGGGCATATGATGTAAATCGTGTCACTTCATTTCCCACATCTCCTCACATCTACCTTTTCTCCTCAGCAGGCAGCCATGGCAACATGGGACAGAATCATAAGTGGACTTCCTCAGGGCAGAATTGGGGGATCCCAGGGGAATCCACAATGCCGAGTTGAGAGGATCCAGAATCAGGTGCCTCCCCCACAGGACAGATGGTGGTTGCCACACAGGCTGGGCTGGGAGGGCTACTGCCTGTCTTGTCTTTCTTCTTTTAAAAACGGTATATGTAGTTGTGGTGTGGTGATTATAAGTGTGGCAGGACACTATCTGCAATGGGAAGACTCCTGGGCAGCTGTGTGGTCATGAGTCTTCCCAGATCCCATCACTATCTTCTGAAGGAGGTGAGACCCCCCCCCCCCCCCCCAGATGCTCCAGCAGCAAGACTCTGAGCTCCACTCTAGCACTGCTAAAAATCCTGACCAATGACAAAGAAAGCCAGAGATGGGGAGAACTTTCCAGAACATTCTAGGGAAGGGCCTAAATACCTTAGGAGCTTTACTGGGCCCCTGCCTATTACCTATTTTGGTGAAGTGGAAAAGAACAATGGACAACACTCTAAGCTGTAAAGGTATTAATTGCAGCCCTTAAATTTCAGCTGGGCGGGGGGAGGAGAAAAGAAGATGATAATGATGATGAATATGTGGCAACACTGTGATATTGTCATTAATTATAAGAAATAACATTTGGTCTTTGTTCACTCATCCTGGCACAGAGCTTCTAGAACCCTTGTAATTCCCTATATAATAGCCATACGGGCATCTTTCCTCATAGTATTTAGTTCCTGAAATAACTCCAGAGCAATAAACGTGAAATTGGTGTCTTTTGTTACTCATAAAAAGCCCCTTTCAATCACATCTCAGTTTATGATAATGTGGTGACTTCTGGAAAGTCCTTAAGGATGGGGGCTGGTTGCCAGGGGACCCAGATTTGGATTAGATGGTTGGAACTTTCAGTCCCACTTCTCTACCTCCAGGGAGGGGTGAGGGGCTGGAGCTTTTCAATCACCAAAGGCCAATGATTTAATCAAGCATGTCTGTGTAAGAAAGCCTCCATAAAAACCCAAAAGGATTGGGTTTGGACAGCTTCTGAGCTTCCTTCCCTATGACCTTCTCCATGTATCTTCCATAGGACTGTTCCTAGGTTGCATCCTTTTATAATAAACCAGTAATCTGGTTAAGTAAACGGTTTCCCTGAGTTTTGTAAGCTGCTCTAGCAAATTCATCAAACCCAATTAATTAACACTAAGAACTAACAGGAGGGGTCATGGGAACCTATTTATAGTCAGTTGGTCAGAAGCACAAATGACAATTGGGACTTTCAGTTGGAGCATGCGTTGTGGGAAGGAGAGGGGGACAGTCCTGTGGGACTTGAGCCCTTAACCTGTGGGGTCTGTCTCTCTAGGTAGACAATGTCCAAATTAGGCTGAATTGGAGGACAGCTAGCTGGTGTCCTAGCATTGTTTGGTGTGGAGAAAATCTACCCCCCCCCCAAACATTTGGTGACCAGAAGTGAAGTAGTATTCAGAGAGTATTGTGTGTAACGTAAATGAAAACAATAAATGGAGTTTTTCTTTTCAACAGGGACCGTGAGTCATGAAAGAGAGGAAAACCTGAGTGGTAGAAACTGAGGAAGTGTGGCTGGAACTTGGCTGGACTAAACCATCTACGTCCAGGGCAGCTGACCAAGCCTACATCCTCACAGTTGACAGGAGTGGGTTACATCCTGAAGTAACACACGGACCACACACTTTTGGAACCTTGACAGTTGTAACACGAAAGACGGGGGTTTGCCTTGTTCTTCTCAGGTTTTTCGCCATGAAGAAACTGACCTTTATCCCAAGCCTCATTTTATGACGAAGGAAACGACTCAGGGAAGTTAACAGCTGACAGCTGTTAATGTCAGAAAAGAGAAGCCAGCAAACCCAGATCCAGGGGCCAGGAGCTCAGTTTCATTAAAGGCTTATGTGGCCGGCACAGGGAGGAACACTGCGCGCAGTGCCTCAGCCAACAGCACTAACGGGAGGCGGTGCTCACCTCATTCCCACTTTATAGTTGAGAAAACCAACGCAGAGAAGCTAACTCTCCCCAGCATCCCTCAGCACGCATGCGGTTCAGCTGGGTTTGGAACGGTACTACTTCACGGACAAGGTTTAGATGGGGAGTCAGAACCCAGAATGTGATCTATCACTTTACATTAGCTACGTAATTCTGAGTATGGCACGGCCCTACTGAGCCTTAGGGGCCAGATCTGCAAAATGGGCATATAACACTTAGCTTGTCTGGGTGTTAGATCCTTTAATTAAAGCCGCCAGCACAAAGCCTAAGAGCAGGATTCAGTAAAGACACTATAATACCTTCTCTTTGCCTAATCTTGAACTCAAGTCTTACCAGTGAGGACTAACAATTTGTCAGCACCCCCAGCGGACCTGCATATGTGAAAGAATGTAACAACATCTTTTCATCACATGCAGACCTAGGCCAATCTGCTTTGTTTCTGTTAAGGAAAGGCTTTTTCTCGTCCATCTTAAATGAACTTTACGGTGAATATAATGGAGCCAAAGGTTTTTGACTTTCTCTGGTCCTTGTGCTAAGTAGACTCATAAAGGGCCATCATCACAGGAAAAGTGCCAATCACCAAAGGCCCTCCAGGGACCAGCTCTGTGAGCAGGCCAGGCCTGACTTGGAGATCACATCTTCTCTACATGAGGCCCGAGACTGTGGCTCAGGGAACTGCAGAATGTATAACTCACTCTCAACCCAACCCAAACACCTCATACCCCCACATGAAATGTTGCTCCAGAGTTTATAGCTGGTGAAGGGAGATGTCCTAGAGTGGCTGTGGGTTGGTCCAAATATTCCCCCAGCTGTCTACACGTGGGGCTGACGTTGAAGCCTGGGTTAGAATCCACTGTCTGCCTCCTATTAGGCGCTTTTATGAGCTCAGAGCATGACTATCTGGTTTGCATTTGCAACACAGAGGGAAGAAATAAGGGGCAGCAGAGAGGCTTTCTAAAGGATACCTTATGGAAGTTCCTTTCGCCAGAAAGCACCTAATTGATGAGCAGGCAACGTAACAGGAGGGAGCTGGGGAAAGAACCCCACGTGGAGAGAGTCAGGGCACCAAGTTCTGGTCATCTATACCCCTACTACCCGTGCTCCAGAACAAAGCACGGACCCACCCAGCCTGAGCGTCACCAGAAAATGATAAAACCAGATTTGATATGCTCTCAGATTCCTTCCTGCTTGAAAATTCTACTTCAGTTCTTCATGAAACCCCTTTATGACTCTTTATGAATTCTGAGGAGACCATGTGAATACCTAGCATAATGTGTTGCCTATAATTGGCACTTGGTAATTGCTTATTCATTCATAAATGAATGAACCAATGCTGATAAGGATACAAATAAAGGTTATTTAAAAAAAAAGCAGTCACAGATATATTACGTCCACGTGTACACCATATACATACATGTACTCTTATATGTTATTTTACTTCAAGTTGCCTATTGTGACCTCTGTACTAGACATTGTAGGGAGAAGCAGAATAATTCAGACCCCGGCCTCACTCCCCAGGACTAGTGATCTAATAGAAAAGATAAAGACACAAGGATAAAAGGATAGCTCTTGGACAGGACAAGCTACAGTTCACAGTGAGACATACTAATGTAAATGTAACAGGCACTTTAGAGCCAGACATGGTAAGATTTTATATGAGAAAGAGATGAACATGCCCTGTATCATGAGGATACCAGCAGGAAGCAGAAGGCATACTCAAAAGGGTTTAATGAGAAAGAGCTTTAGGGCGCCTGGGTGGCTCAGTTGTTAAGCGGCTGCCTTCGGCTCAGGTCATGATCCCAGAGTCCTGGGATCGAGTCCCACATCGGGCTCCCTGCTCAGCGGGAAGCCTGCTTCTCCCTCTCCCACTCCCCCTGCTTGTGTTCCTGTTCTTGCTGTCTCTGTCAAATAAATAAATAAAATCTTTAAAAAAAAAAACAAAACAGAAAGAACTTTATGGAGGGGCTACTTAGAGAGATGTGGGCAGGACGAAGTATCCAGGGGCTAGCCACTCGCTAGCTGGGAAACCATTACCACCTTTAGGCCTGAAGGGCATCAAGAGGAAGCAGTGCAAACTGGAGCCTTGAAAGTGAGCTGCCCATCAAGAGCTCAGAACAGATGAGCCATAGTCAGAATCTTTGCAAGGCCGAGGGGACTGTGATGAAGGGGATAAATACCTCAACACTCTCTTCTGCCTTCTGAGTCCCCTGCCTGTGCCTTCCATTGGCTGAAGCCAACTAGGAATAAGACAAGGGAGTCCAGATGTTGTGCGTTCATAGCACTAAGCCTCTTGGTGCAGAGGAAGGCAGAGAATGAATTAGGGGATCAGGGGAGGAAAGACAACGCCCATGTGTACATACACACTCTTAGAAATTACACACATGCATACGCACTTGAGATATATTTAGAGAAAGTATATCTTTCACTTTTCAAAAAAAAGTATCTGCTGTACAAAAGGTTTTCACCATAGGATTAATCTAAATTTAAATGATTTTTTAATTAATTTGAGAGAGAGTGTGCGTGAGCATGCATGAGCAGAGGGGAGGAACAGAGGCAGAAGGAGAAGCAGACTCCCCGCTGAGCAGGGAGACTGCCGTGGGGCTGGATTATCACAGGACCTGGAGATCAGGACCTAAGCCAAAGGCAGATGCTTAACCGACTGAGCCACCCAGGCGCCCCAGGATTAATCTAAATTTAAACATCAAGTTCTTCTAACATATCTCAGGTATAATTTAATTTATAAAACATAATATAATTTAATTTATAAAACAAACTTCCTTAACTGCAAATAACCTCTACATAGTGCTCATATTGTTTGATAGGTGGTGTATTTGTTTACATAGGGCCTAACAAGTGAAACTGTAAAGAAGATAGCCCATTAACCATACAAAATTGTCTCATAAGTTTTCCTTAATCTTCTATCCCTACCAGCCCCCCAATTTTCAAAGATAAAACAAACTCCAACCAACACATTTTTCCATTTATATTTCCCCCCCACTTATATTTTCTATCAGCCGGCAATTAAAACAAGAATCCCAGAGTTCAGCCAAAAGTCTTAACAAATGAGAGTCAGATATACTATCTCTGGATTCAAAAGTGCAAAATGACAGGTATGAGAAACCACCTGGAAAATGGCACTCGGTAGGCAACATTTCAGGGATCCACATTTCTTATAGCAATCCCCTGCCAACTAATGCTTACCCTCTAACAGGGACCTTCAGAAAAGGTTCCAAAGTGTTTAAAGCCTCTATAACCCCATCTACTCTTATGCAGAGTTCAATTGATGGCAATGGGAATCTGGAATGGGATGAGGATTAGGATCGCTCTCAAGGGTGGCAGAAGGTGGGGAGAGCGATGCATGAGGGAGGGAGAGGAGGTTAAAAAAGGTGTCCTGGTCACCTCCCAATTAATGATCACAGATCTGAGATTTCTCAGGACGGTCCCAGTCTCAGATATCCCAGCCCATACTACTATAATGTCTAATCCTGGGGAAATGGTTACACAAATTATGGGTCCTTGGGGAAATATGCTGCCATTAAAATTAATGAGTCTGTAATGACATGAAAAAGCCTCGTGTTTATTCATTCACAGTGACATTTGAACCCCTATGGTACACGACAGATGGCATAAGGGTGTTTGGGCTATAATGATGAATTATATATTGCATAAAGCATATACGTTACATAGCACATAGAACCAGACTGCCAACATTTGAATCTCCACTCCACCACTGAAAAGCTGGACAACCTTGAGTAATTTCCCTAAATACGGTGTGCCTCAATGATCTCTCTTGTAAATGGGATGCTCATGGCACCTTCTTCATAAGAGCATTGTGAGGATCAGATTCGCTCATACATGTAAAGCTTATGATAGTGCCAGGCAAGTAGTAAGTGCTCAATAAATCTTAGCTATATTACAATAGGACATTCCCAGGCTTACAGTCTAGGTTTAGTAAATGATACAAACAGGAAAATGATGGTATAACGCTAAGTGCAATTAAGGGCTTCTCTTTAGGCTAACATTGTACCGGGAATGAAGAGATTAGGAAGGCTTCCTATTTGTAAAAATAAAGAGAGTGTGCCTTTGTCACTGGGGCCAGATTGGGGCAAACAGGTACGGAGTGTCTACTTTTTCCTGCATTCAGTCTTACTGACACCACCGAGCGCTTCCAGAGTTTATTTCATCTTCAAAGCTTCCCAAAGTCCGGGATGCCCAAAAGACAAAGGACGGAAGACAGAGGCAACAATACCAAGTGTTCAGGCAAGACTTGCCAGTCTCCATAGCCACAGGAGTGAATGGAAACTAGTGCTTGGCTTTTCACAGGGTGGGATGCATGGGGTTTCTTCATCACCTTGTTGTTTCAAGAACAGTCTTCACTTCTGTGACAGTCCCAGGATGTTCTCTCACTGGGATCAGCTAACAATCTCCCAAGCAAGGACTCCTCTTTCCCCCCACCAAATGTCTCCACAGTTATTCCTTCTTTTGAAGTTGGAAGAGAGAGTAACATTAATTTCATCTGCCTGGGAAATAGAGTAGAGAGGAATCCTACTTGGAGCCAGAATAAGGAATCAGGCAGCTTAGATCTTCAGGAAGGTAAGCCCACCATCTGACTTAATGTTCTTAGGAATGAGACCATGCATAAAGAAATGTCCATCTCTATCAGTCTGGCAGCAAATGATACTAAACCCTGATTCAAAATGGCCTTAGAGCCGCCTGGGTGGCTCAGTCAGTTAAGTGTCTGACTCGATCTCAGCTCAGGTCTTGACCCCAGGGTCATGAGTTCAAGCCCCACATTAAACAAAACAAAAACAAAACCAACAAAATGGCTTGAACAAGGAGGAAATTAATCATCTCACATGACAGGAACTGCAAGAGAGAGCCTGGTGCTTCTTGAGGACACTCTGGGATCTGCTCTCTCCTGGGTGTTGACTTCATCCTAAGGCTGGAGACAAGATGCCTACAGCAGTTCTACACAGCAACATACCAAGGAAGCAAAGGGGTCATTTGCTCATGTCTTTTTCTCAATAATGAGCAAACCTACCCTAGACACTCCATGAGAGACATTTCTTCACACCTCATTGCCCAGACTTGGATCACATACTCTTTTCTCCATTTGCCTCTGGGGTGTGGAACGGAGGTACCACAACCGGAATGTGCTAATCATCTCAGAAAATGGATGCTCCCGAGTCCACATGGCCACTAAACCACCCAATGGGCTTCCGGTGAGGACCAAAAAAGGAAATGAACATGAATATACTTCAAAAAAGTTAACATGCTATACAGTTATTCTCACAGAATTCTGGTAAGCTACATCAAACACGTTCAAAAATGCCTTCTGCTGGATACTCCACACATACAAAGAAGCATGGTTACTAACCTGATGGAGAAGATACTAACATATCTAGTAGAAATGCCCAATAACCACTCTATTCAGGACTTGGGCATTTTTATTTATTTTTTAAAAATATTTTTATTTATTTATTTGACACAGAGAGAGAGAACACAAGCAGGGGGAGCAGCAGAGGGAGAGGGAGAAGCAGGCTCTCTGCTGAGCAGGGAGCCCAATGTGGAGCTGAATCCCAGGACCCTGAGATTATGACCTGAGCTGAAGGCAGCTGCTTAACCGACTGAGCCACCCAGGTGCCCCAGAACTTGGACATTTTTAAGGATTATCGCTGAAATGACCATATAATGTGGCCTATTTGCATTTCTATTCCAAGTGGGCACCTGTGGTAGAGGGGGGGTAAATACAGAAAGATCTGAGAGGAGGGTTCCAGGGCAAAGCTGGGGCATGAGGCAGAGAGACTCACTCCCCAGTAAACATGGATTGAAATGAGAGTAAAGGAATTTTTTTTTAAGCATGGGGGGAGGCATTTGCCAAACTCTTAAAGAGAACTGAAGAAGCAATGATTGCAACAAATTTTTGGAAGCTGGGAAGTGGTCTGTCCAGTGGTAACTGACTTAGCAGATTAGAGAAAGCAGAGTCTGAGAGACAGAGTCCAGAGACAGAGAGTCTCTGGAATTGGGGCCACCAGACAGGGGTGCCAAAGACAGGAGGGCTGGCTAAGAGCCTGTGCCTGAAGCTGTCAGACACCCATTATCTCCTTAGTCCTAGCTCCCGTGGGACTGCCTACATTCCACGACCGGTTTGCTCTGAGAAATCAGAGCAACTCTGGACTTGGACATCAAAGGTAGCTGAAGGAAGGGGCGCCACTTTAAAAACAGGGAAACAAGAGAAAGTCTCCATACCAAATGTTAGACTTCTGGTCTACACGAATCTGGCTCAGAGAATGCCACAGCCAACCAAGTCCCCTTGGTGACAGAGATGGGGATTTCTCTCACCTGGTCAGTTTCCTCTGTGAGGAATGACCTTCTGCCGAAGGTGGGGGTCCTCCGATAAAACTGCTTAGCACGATAATTCCGTTATAGGACAGGTGCTCAGGGCTAGCCGCACACCCGAATCACCTGGGGAGCTTCTAATGCTCGCTACTACCTGGGCCCTCGCAAGATCCTACATCATTCGATTGCTTGGCAAATAGGAATGGGAAGCTTACTGTGTGCCAGGCATTGTTCTAGATTCCGGAACACTGTTCTAGGTGTCTTTCTTGGAAAGAAGGAACTATTTATTCCTGGGTATAAGCCCCATCCACGCAGGCAGACCTTCCAGTTAAGTGATCAGTCCGGGATCATTAGACATTAGAGGAAAGTTTTTTTTTGTTTTGTTTTGTTTTTGTTTTTTTAACAAGCATGAGATTTAAAAACAAAAACTAAGAGGAAATCTGAGGGGAAAGAACTGTGCGGGGAATAGAGGAACACTTCAAAGAAGCTGTCATTGAGATCTGTAGAGAGTTGGAAAGATTTTCATCTGTGAAACCAGAACAGGAGGTTATAAAAAGAATATTTCAGAGATTTTTAAAAAGCTCTTGGAAATTAGAAATTTGATGGCAGACATAAAAACTCAGTGTATGGGTTGGAGGATAAAAGGAGGAAATTTCCCAGGAAGTAGCAATTTTTTTTTTTAAGGAGAGAAAAAATAATTAAAAATTCAATCCATGAAGATCCCCTTCCAAGTAAATAGATGTTCCAAAAGAGGAGAGAAGTGATTTTTTTTTTAATTCCAGAAAACTGTTCAGAACCAAAGGACATGAGTTTCCAGATTGAGAAGGTGTATTGAAAGCCAAGTAAAATGTATGAAAAAAAAAAAACCTCACAGCATGATATATGAAAATGAAATTTCATTACAGAGAGAAAGGACATTACAAAGAACAAGGAGAAAATCCTAAAAACTTTCAGAGAGGGAAATAATTACTTTCAGAGAGGACAGACATCTCAATGGCAATACTGAACCTAAAGAACAATGTGTTCCAAATTCTGAGGGAAAAGCATTTCCAACCTTCATACCCCATCAAACATGCAAACTCGGAAGGTCTTAAAACATTGATTATCCACGTACTTCTCAGAAACTTCTAGAAGTTGTGTTTTACCAGAAAGAGAACAGAAACAAAGAGGAAAATGTGAGTCTAGAACACAGGGGATGCCATTTGGGACAGAGGCAAATATCAGTACCCAGCAAGATGAAGAAAGGGGATTTCAGGATGATGGGTGTGTGGCAGGCCTCAAAAGCAGCAAATCCAGAGCGGAAAGGAGGCCAGAGGGCTGGTGAGGGAGAGGACCAAGTGGAGCAGTATGTAGCTGCAGTATTTAAGGATACATCCAAAATGTTGAAAGCTGTTGTCTTTGGGGCACAGAAGTTGAGTTTGGTGGATGGTGGGGCAAGTGACTGTTGTTTCTAGTTATAAGCCTTATAGAAATGTTTGACTTTGAAAATTATATACATGTATTGTTTTGATAAAGAAAAAAGGGAAACTCAGGTCTAAATCAGATTCCAGAATGAGAACCCAGGACTAGAAGGCAGCAAAAGTACTTGGTGAAACCATTGGGAAACAAGAGTTGATGAAGAAGGCAGGGCCAAGCTCTAGGCAGAGCAGATGAGAACTTATGTCCCAGGAAACGGGCCAGAATGGGGTCACCCTTTCCCTTCAAGGAAGCAATTCCTAAGTGTGACCTGCCTGGATTTACAGAGATTAGTAGGAACAGAGGATTAGAGGGAGCTGTACATGCCAAGTGCAGTGTCGGGCAATTTATGGAAGCGAGAAGGCGAGCAGAAAGGTGGTTTCTGGAAACTTTGCTGCTCTTTCCTGCTAGATTAGGGTAGGCCCTCCCTCAGACAGTTATGCCCAGCCGTGCAGGCTCACAGAGCTCAAGGCTGGAAGAGCACAAGCAAGCCTGAAATCCTGAGTCCACCTGGGTTTCCCCACTTTCCCTGGTACGTCCTATTTCTGTTTCTTGTGTGTGTGGCCGACTCTGAGAACTCCTTTTTTTCTTTTAAAACCTGACACAGGCCTCCTTTCCCAAAGCCCACCCTACCTGTGAGTCCTATGGCTGCATCCTAGGGACAATGGATTTGACTAGAGATCTGAAAACAAGGAACTGTGGGTAGATCCTGTTAACTTTGTTAACTATCTCAGCTAAAAAAAGGGCCACAGTGAATCTGTAGGTCATTGAGCGTATAGCGGTCAGATTAACATTGGAGGTAGAAAGATCCCCCGTACCTTATTTTTCAATTCATCTGCAAGGGCAAAACAGTCTAGGTGTACAAAGTTTGAAAGAACTATATTTCAGGTGTATTTGAAGATGTTTATGTCATGCCTTTTGTGATATCATCATTTATGGTTTATGTCATGCCCCTTATGATATCAAACTCAGCTTGACCTATTTTTATGAAAAGTGTTTACTATTTACATTCATAGCTTTTCTCCCAGAAATGGTTCCCAGGATGATAGCTGTAGTTATCTCCTCCTTACAGGCATCTCATGACACAAGATTGACTTAATTTCACCCCTAGTATTTATAAACTATCTACTAGGGAGTAACAACATGATAGATAAGGTCATTCTCTTCCCAAACATCTTTCATCTTTAAATTCTTAGATTTGTGGACACTAAATCAAAATGTTCTGCGCATCAGTGGTGGGGGAGTTGTCCAAGCAGGCTGTTTAGTAGTTTGGGGCAAAGATCTGTCCCCAAAAGAGATCGTGACCTCCTGAGGGCTCAAAAAAAAAAAAAAAAAAAAAAAAGTTCCCGCTGGTCCCAGACGCATCTTTGCTCTAGCCCAGATTCCTTTCCCTGCTAGCCAGAGAGAAGCATGGGACAAGGGCGGTGTAACAGATGCCTGGGTTGCTGGCGCACCGCCCCCCACACCCCCCCACGCACACACTTCGTGGGCTTCAACAGCACCCCTTGTCCGAGGTGTCTGAAAGAACCGTGGCTCTGGAGCCCCTCCAGCCTTGTCCCTTGTGCCCCCCTCCCCGCCTGTCACACACTCCAGGCGCCTCCTTCCGTCAGGAACTGACAAACCAGTTCCAAGTCGGTCACTCCTCCTCGGGAACACAGACCGTCTCTAAACACGCCAATCCCCCAAGTCAAAAACAAGACACCCTGGTGATCCGCGAGATGAGCTAGTTGGCTGCGGCGTTTTTCCGAGGCTGTGGCTAAATTTCCACATTTGTGGATTCAGCCTCCACCTGCACCCCAACCCGATGCGGAGGGCAAGCCTGAGGCTTGCGTTTGCCAGGCTTGTTCCTACCTCCAGGTCTGAAGTCACCTCGACGGGACGCCCGCTGCGATGCCTCCGCCGGCGGCCGGCGTGCGGGTCGCGCGCCCCTGGCGGCGCTAACCTCTGGCGCCGGGACCCCGCGCGCCCGCGCGCCGCTGCCCGGTCACCTGCCGCCGCGGGCGGGGCGCGGGAGGTGGGGGGCGCTCAGCTCGGGCTCCCCGCCCGGGACGCCGCGCCTCCGGAGCCGGGGCCCGGCGGCCCGCTCCATGTCGGTGGGCGGACCCCTCCTCCCGCCCGCAGCCCGGGCCGGGACGTTATGAAAAGACCGTAACGGGGTCCCCGCTCGGCCCGCCACTGCCCGGCTCACTTGTCAGAACTGCACGGCATTCCAGAACGCCTTCCCCGGTCACTCGCCGGCGGGGAGAGGGGAGCGCCCGCGGGAGGGTTGCAGGGCCTTGGCAGTTGCCGGGCAGACACCTTTGTTGACCTCGCGCGCTCGGGCGGCGGGGAGGGGGGCGCCTCCCGCCGTAGCCGGGAGCAGGTTTGGGGCCGAAAACGCCCTTCCCAGACACCCTCGCCCGGTCAAAAGTTCTCCCCCGAGCCGCGGCGAGAAGCTCCGCCTCCCCGGCTCCAGTTCATTTCATAACCGCTGCGTTTCATAACCAGCAGCAGCGTGGGTTCTTCCAGGGGGTGGGTGGGGGAGCCCCAAACCAGAATCACAACCATCACACCGGGCAGGAAGTCAAGAAACTTTTCAGAAACCTCCAGTCAGAGTCTTTCGGCTGCTTGGACCAAATTTACCACCGCCGAATTACAATCGCCCGGTGACTGCACGACTTAAGCATTTCCTTTACACCTTCTCCCGCTCCCGCGCCCCTCCCGTCACCTGCGGGGCTCAGTCAACAAGTCATCCCCCGGAGAGGCAGGAATGGGCTTGGGCCGCTCAGCCATCCCTCCAGCTGCAAACTGATGAGGAAGCCCGACCCACGAGGCTGAATTGTTTACATCACACCCACCGAGGGCTTCCTGTCTTAAATTAATGGGAATACAAATAAGACAGGAAAAGAGTGTTTGCTTTTCTAAAAGCGGAGGGAGGGCTCTCAGAGAGAGGGGGAGTCACCCCACATTTCATTGCACGAAGAGATTTTTTTTTTAAACTTCCAATTTTATTTTATTCCACCTTTCCACTTTTAACACTTGTTGAAAAGAAAAAGCATCGCTGTGCCAAACCTCAAACCATTAAGGAAGTTCAGCTCACAACACATTTTCACCTGGCTTCGAAAGGGATCAGGTCGGAGCTCCCAGAGGGAGCTAGACGTATGGAGACCACCTGTGGTTGAACGGCACCAATCTAGGCACAAAACGAAGCCCTGCCTCCTGGGACTTGAGATGGCCACACACTCATCCTACTCCTTGGGTTCATACCAGAATCTTGCCCCAAACCTATGTCTCTTAAGCTATGGTTCTCTTTTTGGGCATCTAGCAAACCCTTAAAGTAAATTAGCTTTGCAAGGGATAGATCTGGTGGAATTCGAAGTAATTCATTATAAACGAAGAGGCAAAAGAAGGCTTCAGCTCTCAGTTACCATTACTGTTAGTGGACAGTGTAATTAGAGTCCGGGAGGGGCCAACCCATGTCAAGGCCAGGCTGGAAATCTGTCTTCTCTCAGAAGCAGCCCACAGAGCGCACTGGTAACTAATCATCGTAATCACGGCTCCTGGAATCACCCTCAGTTGCTTCATTCAGGTTACACAACGGCAAACCCAGAGACAGGCAGGAATGCCACATGGTGGTGGTCCTCTTTTGAAAGTACTAGAAGGAAACAAAACCCCAGGATAAAGTGTATCTCCAGGAGGTGTGGGTATTGCAACCAGCAATGATACGTGGAGTTACGGGTGTCTGATGAGAACAAGCTTTGCAAGCCATGCCTCAAAATACGGCAATTCCTGGGTCAAAACCAGTTAGGCTTATGATTTTAGGAAAAGCCAAGTACATCAGAACTCTTAGAGTGTCTGGCTTACAAATATTATAAGGCTTCAGTGAATGTTGGCTCCCCCCCCCATTCCCTCTCCTATGCTTTGGGGTGGTAGTCCTGGTAGATTCATTAGCATACTTTTATGAGGCATCTCAGTATCTGATAAGTTTTATGAGAATTAGGTTCAAATTGAATGATTTTCTAAAAATTTCAGAAGTCATCCTTTCTTCCCTTCTGATTGCTTTCCCCACTGACAGTTTCTTAATGTTTTACTTCTAACTCTCTCTACTCTATCAATCTGGTTATATAATTTATGATGTGCAAACCAATGTTGTTTAAAGTAAATCCAGGATTTTAAATTTAATACAAATAAATATTCCCCCTTCCCCCACCAACTTTGTTGTCTGAGCTCAGTTTAGGGTGTGTATATGCCAGGAATTAAAATTTGAGCACATCTGTATAATAGCTTAATTTCAGGAAAGCTTTGGAATGCAGATGACATTCTATCAGCAGGCTAGAAAGATACGGTGTGCTTGGTCTTTTGCCCAGCTTGTTTCACTGCTGACTGGAAAACAGATCAATGGTTCAGTAAACAAAGGGGTGCTTAAAAAGTGGTCTCTAATTTTACCCTAGGTCTGGTTTAAATAATACTTACAATTGCTATGTGTACAACCAGAGTCTATAAGTAATATTAATTTGAGCAGAAACTGCTGATATATTAAGAGAATTCAAACACATGAAGGAAATGGTTCATTAAAGAGAGTTTAGAGTTCAGCACGAAGGCTGATTACGAAGTAGTGTCCTGAGGGGGATGATCAAAATGACAGGCACAAATGGGGCTTAATATCTAGATTTGAGAAAAACAAAGATGTGAGGATCACAGCAGACCATGTATTCAATATGAGTCTGCGTACTGTACTGATAAGAAATAGGCAACACAACACTGGGGCGAGTTCACATTGGCAGGAGGTTGACATGAAAGGGAAGTGCCTCTCCCCACTTCTTCCTCCCCCATAATAAAGAATTTGGCAGCAGACAGACTCTTATTAGGGTGGTATGTCCAGTGGGAGGCCCCTTATTTTAAGGGAGTTGGGGAGACACTGGAAAGGTTCCAAAGGAGAACCAAAATGATTAAAGAGACAGAAAATAGAACCTTTGAGGGAAGGTTAAAGGATTTGCAATTGTTTAGTCTAGAGTAAAAACTGCCTAAAGGCAAACTTAACAGTCGTCTCCCATTTGAAGGGTTATTATAAAGAGGATACCGACCAGCTGTTCTTCATCTCCACAGGAGACAAAAGAGGTAAGAGACACAAACGCAACATTAAAATTTGGGTCGGACATGAAGAAGGCTTGCTTGATGCTAATGGTAACTGACCTGACACTGACATCACTGGACAATCTTCACCTATCAGACTCCCTCTTAAGTGATAATCTTGCGTGTTTAGGCAGGAGCTGGGCTAGAGAACGCCTTCCATTCCCTTCTAGGGCTAAAGTGGTCATCATTACTCCATTGAATGTGGGAGCAAAGATCTTGAGCATCCATGCTCTATGCTCACAAACAAGGCACCACAAGAATGTGATCCTCCCCACAAACATATGCCCGCATCTCATTGGACCTTTGTTTTTTGGAATGGGTATCTCTAAGAATATGTCCAACTCTTAGATACTGAATAGGTGATGTATATTTAAGAGACTCACTCCTCTATATTGTTTCTCTGTACAGGCAATGTTGCTTTTTGTTTAGCGGGCACACAAATATTAGTTGATGATGATGTTAATGATAATTATAGCTATGGATTATTAAGTTCTTACTGTAATTAGGTTGGGCACTGTGCTAACAACTTTATGTAGATTGTCTTTTTTTTTTTTAGGAGCCCTGTGAAGTGGGACTAATTATTAGCCTTATTCTAACACAAGGAAACTGAGTCACAACAGGGTTAAGTAATAAAGCTAGTAAATGTTGGAGTTCCCAATTCAAACCCATCTAGTTTGACTCAAAAGGGTGTGCTTAACGATTACACCTCTGCCTCTCATCAAGTATTTTTACCTCTCAGGAGGGAGGAAACATTGCAAAAAGAAGCATTTATGCTTGTTGGCCCAAACTGAGTAAAACCAAGACTTCTACAGGTTTATTTACATCACCTGGGGAGTGCAATCATTTTTCCCCAGTGTAGGAGAGGAAAGGACTGGCTTTGCCTTCTGATTGGAAGCATACATTGCTGTCTCTCACCAAGCTGAAGAATCCAATCAAGGTTTACCTCTATTTTGTTATTTAGAGACACTTGGCTATTCATCTATAATCTAACCTTGCATATAGTAGGTCTTCCATGACTGTTGAAAGAATGAATACAAATGCATTACAACAGTGATGCTTTGAGACAAACTGAGCTGAATTGAGTTTTTGCAGCATGCTGGTGGGCAGACTCTGGTGGATCATTTCTCTGGGCCTCTTATCAGAGGTCCCCTGAGTCTTAAAATCCAACTGTTTCCTTTTTTTTTTTTTTTTAAAGATTTTATTTATTTATTTGACAGAGACAGAGAGAGAGGGAACACAAGCAGGAGGAGCGGGAGAGGGGGAGAAGCAGGCCTCCCGCTGAGCAGGGAGCCCAATGCGGTGCTCGATCCCAGGACCCGGGGATCATGACCGGAGCTGAAGGCAGACGCTTAACGACTGAGCCACCCAGGCGCCTCCCAACTGTTTCCTTTAATTCAACATCTATGAGAAAACATATGGATGGGTCACATATTTTTCCACTGTCAACTACTTTTAGATGGAGAAAAGATTTTTAATGGGGTTTATTGAGTGCTGTTGTTTATCAACAATAGATGATTCATGAGTGAAACAAACATCAAAATGATTTTTAGAAAGGCAAATGAACCACACACAAAAAATTAAATGCCTTGATCCAAATTACTACAAAGGACAGATATTTTCCCATTAGGACAATTTATCCTGAGTCTATAAACAGAGAGGGGCATAATTATCCATGTGTTTGCTAACAGATCTAAACCTTATGTAGCTATAAAAAGCTGGAGAGAGGAAGAAAGAGGAAATTCCCAGGAGAAGATCCCCAACCACATCCAGGGCCATCAGATCTCCATAAATACAAAGCCCAGCAGTGGCACCAAGTGAAGCATGAGAAGAAACCTCAAGATTTTAACACAAGCCACAGAAATAACTTTGAATTGTCTTAAAACTAAACAATGACAATTCTACCCAATAAACTTGCAGCTGACACATGGACAGAATGGTGACTTATTGGTGTTCCAGATGTAGTTAATAGAAACATGATGCCCAGAATAAAAAAGGTATTCAGTAAATGTTGATTGGATGTACAGAAGAGTGAATGAATGTCTGAACAGATGCCCAGGCTGCCTCTTTCCTCCTTAAAATCTCTGTTGGAAAGATGTTTCCGAGGCTTCAAGCCCAAAGCCCCCACAGAGGGGTTGAACAATATGACACTGGTACTCTGGGAACAGTTGATGCAACCAGAGATGGTGTCTAACCCAAAGAGACCAATTTGTGACCTTGCCATAAATACAGGAAGGGGAACTGCAGTACCTGTGAACCTTGATTCAAAAGCTCCCATTATTTACAATATAGATTCTAAACTATTTGAAGTCCAACAGAATCAAGCACTAAGTGGCCAGCATCTATTGAACACTTACTGGATGCTGGGTTTTATTCTAAGCCCCTTGTATATTAACTCATTAAATCCTTATTACATTCTTAACAATATGTACTATCCTTATCAACCTGTTTTCCAGGCAATGAAACTGGGCTAAAAGATTCCTTCATGAGCTCATGGTCATGTAACAAGTGTGTGGAGGAGCCAGAATTCAAACAAATTCCACCTGGAACCAGTGTGGGCTCTTTGGCTACCCAGTGTTACCTGTCCGAATCCTACCTCCCGCCACTCCTCAGCACAAACTCACTATTCCAATCAAACTGTTTATCCACAAATATTCAAAGAACATTCTCATCTCTGCAGGATGTGTTCCCTGACCTCCCTAGCCCGTTACCTCTCTATTCTGAGTGTTCACATCCCCTTTTCTCCAGTGAATGCAACTGGAACTTACCTGGCTCCTATCACATCTCTCCAACTAGATGTTAAGTTCCTTTGGGGGTAGGACAGTGTGTTGTATGGAAATCTGGGGATGTAGTCTGTAGAAAGACCTAGATTTAAAGTCCACATGCCATAATTATCACTCATGAGACCCTGAGTAAATCATTTAATTTTTATTACTTTTATTGGAACCATATTCCTTAAGGGCTTATTGGGGAGGAGAGCTTAAATGAAAAAATGTATATGAAGTGTTGGGGATGATGCCTAATATTGTAAGCCTGTGATTCTCAACCACCAGCTATTTTGCCCCCCAAGGGACATTTGGCAATGTCTGGAAATATTTCTGATAGTCATAACTGGGGAGGGGTGCTTCTGGCATCTGGTGGGTAGAGGTCAGGGATGCTGCTAAACGTTCTACAAAGTATAGGACAGGCCCCTGCAATGAAGGATTATCCAGTCCAAAATGTCAATGGCAATAGTGCTGAAGATGAGAACCCTGCTATACACTATTACAAATTTATTAAAAATGTTTCCATTCCCGTCCCTTTCCTTATTTTTTTACAGTACTGTGCTTATGGTAGGTATTCAGTAAATCTTTGTTGAGTAAACCTATTCATAAGTGGGTAAGTGAATGTATGAATCCTAGGACATTTTACTAGTAAACACCTGACTGGAGGGTGTGGTCCAGCCATGGCAAGGGTTGAGTGGGAGTTAATTAACTTAGAACCAGAATTTTCCAATATCCATGCTCAGTGAAAGGAATTCTGAAATAAATCCAATCTAATACCAGGGGCCTGTGCCCAATGAAAGTGATGTCAAAGTTGGTCCTAGGAGAGCTGAAGAATTTAGACAAAGGCCAGCTCCTTCTGACTGGTGGCTTCCCAAATGACTTGCTATTACCCTGCAAATGCCCCCTCATCTGTTTCTAATCCCTACTCCAAAGAATAATAGAGCAAAAGAGCCAGAAGACCATGGAAGAATTTGTTCAACCACTCATCCCTTGTCCACCACCCACCCCTGCAACAACCACACACAACTTGGAGCCCAATCAAATGAACTCTCATCAAGACCATGGACTGGAAAACATGGTAGAAGCAAAAAGGACATGCAGTCATTACTTGGAGCCTTCATTCAACAGGTTCAGTAATATCGGCTGCAAGAACTAGAAATCCAAGAATAAAAGCCTACATTCCTGGATAGAGCATAAATCACATTAACAGAAACCAGAAACGAGAGAGAGGGTGAGGGAGAAGGAGAGAGAGGAAGGGAAGGGAAGGGAGAGGAAGGGAAGAGAGAGGAAACCATTCCTTCCATCTCCCATTCTCCAGGCTTCGTGGCAACATTTGCTTGCATTCCATCTTGTGCAGTCAGAAAATATAAATGGTTTTTGTGTAGTTGTAGATGAGAAAATTTAAAACTTTAGTCTCCAGTCATCTTTAAGCATCTCTGGGATGTTTAATTACCTGAACTAAATTGCCTGCTCAGAACTGTGAGAACAAGATAGGTTCTTTTTTTTGCCTCAGGCCCCTGAACGCATCGAAACTGGGATTGTCCTCCCTGCTCTAATCACCTTCACCTGGCTAATCCCTACTCCCGTCTCCGGACTCAGCTTAGACATCACCTTCTCCAGGGATCCCCCTGACCCTCTCCTAGACCCGTGAAGCTTTGGTAGCATTCCCACAGTCCATTCACTTGACTGCTTACCCTTCTAGACTATAAACTCTTTTAGGATAAGGTTGTATGGCCTTGTTTAATATTTTATTTTCAGGGCCTAGCACCGTGCCTGGCATGTATGTGTGCCCAATGGAT
The DNA here is from genome assembly GCF_011800145.1 of Mirounga leonina. Classification (NCBI taxonomy): domain Eukaryota; kingdom Metazoa; phylum Chordata; class Mammalia; order Carnivora; family Phocidae; genus Mirounga; species Mirounga leonina. Next base: position 24,577,327 of record NW_023270865.1, on the reverse strand, counting down.
ATTTGTTGAATGGGCGACTATAAATCAGGAAACTTCCAAATGCATTCATCCCTATTAATCCCTAATTACTTATTGAGTGCTTTCTATGAACCAGGAATAGGGCTAGACAACGGGAAAACAACAATATTACCTTAATATTAATAACAATAACAGTAAAAACAATCACAGCTACTGTTTATTGGACATTTACTATGCACTAGGCATCATGTCAAGCTCTTCCAGTATTCTTTTATAATTATCCACCCAAAACCCCATGTGGCAGACACTATTATTATTCCCATTGAACAGATGAAGAAAGATGCTGAGCCACTTCTATGGACCTTAACCACACAGATTCTATGTGAAAGAATCTCTGACGTTTAAGTCCCTCAAGGTCTATTTACATGGGCCTAACTCACATTGACTAAGAAAAAGTTACCTGTGAATTCACCCATGACCTTTGCTGATTTGTGTCCCCTTGCCTAGAAAGCCCCCATCCACTCTTCATATTGTCTGAAATTTATTTTTAAATATTTTGATACATCAAGTGATGATAACCCTAATCTACATTTTAGAGGCCCTGAGCTAATGTTTGAAGGACACTTATCAGAGTCCACGCTTGAAATATTACTATCTAAAGCTGCAGCAGAAAGTTCTGTTGTTATCAAAATGGGGGCTAGAAATATTTTTTTTTTTCATCTGTGGAATGAGAGATTTTTAAGATAAGTTGGTTGGAAAGGTTGTGTAGCCACTTCTGTCTTCCCCTGCTGAGTTACAAGAATCCGGGGAGAATCAGCTCCCGGACACCTCTGACTGGTGCTTCAGCTGTGGACTACTGTTGGTCTGGGGACCCCCAGTTAATGGAGGATTTTGTCACTGGCGATTCTTCTCACAGAGGGAACCTGCTGGGAAGGGGCTCACTGGAGCACCTACCAGAACTAGCAGTGGAGATATCACCAAACATAAAAGCAGGTTGTGGACTCTTTCTGTGTGGGCTTGCTAATGCCTACTCCACGTATGGCAGGAGTCAAAGACTTGCTTTCATGGTAACCTACCACCGGGAAGTGAGGTTATCAGACAGGAAGTATAGAGCACCCAAACTTTCCTGATTGCTATTGATATTTAACAAAAGAGCCTGACAATCAGCTCAGGTCAGGCTACAACATCTTCTTTCCTACCTGGGTCTCTAGGCAAACACCCATTCATGTTTCAGCACTAAGCTCAAAAATCCTCACTGCTGTGAAGGCTTTCTTGATGAGTCATCTCCCCTCAGGAGTTCTGAGGAATCATCTAGTTGTTGAAATGGCTGCCTGCATGTGACTGAGATCCTTCTGAGAAACCCCAATTACTTAAGATAACCTAGGCAGGTCTCTTTCTACATCTTGAAAAAGCCCCAATTTGGGCGCCTGGGTGGCTCAGTTGGTTAAGCGACTGCCTTCGGCTCAGGTCATGTTCCTGGAGTCCCTGGATCGAGTCCCGCATCAGGCTCCCTGCTCGGCAGGGAGTCTGCTTTGTCCTCTGACCCTATCCCCTCTCATGTGTTCTCTCTCTCTCAAATAAATAAATAAAATCTTTAAAAAAAAAAAAAAAAGAAAAAGCCCCAATTTAGCCAGTGGATTTATTTTAGAATACGATTTATCAAGTCAAGGGCCACACTAGGTACTGAGGGAACACTGATAAGCAGCACTGACCGTGGGCCCAGTGAGCTCAGAGACCACAGTGGGACAAGAAAGGGGCACCAGGCAGTTTGTTACAATGCAGTGTGGGATAACTGCTAAGTCCAGGGAGTTGTGACAAGCCCACCAGGGGAACCTAATTAGTCCTGGAAGGCCATGGAAGGCTTCTAGAAGTGACTGTAAGCTGAGCCCTGAGGATAAGCAGACATTAGCAAGGTGAAGAAAATATTCCAGGAAGTGAAAATGGCAAGAACAAAGGTCCAGGGCTGAGAGAGAGATGCCATGTTCTGAGGTCTACAAAGGGTCAGCCTGGCAGCAAGTTTGGTCAGCCTGGGGCCAGTGTGAGGAGAGCAGCAAACTGGGCAGTGGCTAGAGAAGTATGGTTTTGTGAGACAGTGGTTTGGGCTTCATTCTTGAAGGGCTTTTAGCAGGAGTGCCCTGAATGGATTTCCATGTTAGAATGATCATGTTGGCTCCAGGGAGAATATCCCAGAAGACCAGCTGGGCAGAGGCAGAGAGGGGTGAGGAAGCTGTCCTATGAATCCAGCCAAGAAAAGATGGTGCCTACCCTGGGGGCATCTCTATGGACTTGTCCTTCCCCTTTATCTGGGATAAAACTCGGGCATTGCTCAGTTTACAGGCTCTCTCCCTCTGCTAGACTGTGAATCCCTTGAGGGCAAAAATTGGAATTTATTTATCTCTGGAGCTTCGGTACCTGCAAGTGATAAAGCCCCCAGTAAAGGGTTGGTTGGTGCATGTCTAACGACAGAATTCCTTATGGACAAAAATGATTTCCTTTTGCTGAATGCCTCATCATCAGACCTCCACCTCACCCCTACATCCCTTCCACATCTTCTCTGCTATTGCTGTCTGCCCATACCTCTTGCAGCAACTACTATTCCCTTTTGCATTTGGTTGGTCCAAGGGATAAGTGGACTCGCTTCCCTTCATCAGACGCAGATTTTGATTCTAGTCTTCATAGCCCCCTAAATATCTTGCATTGCCCTTTTCTCCCACCGTGGCCCAGCTCATCCCACCACTCTGTGTAGGCAAGACTTTACACAGGTCCCTCCCCCACCATCTTGAAAGTTTCCCAGGGGTGACCTCACCTATGTGGAGCACCTACTCCCTCCCATCTGATATCCTAAATCCATCTCATTATTTAAGTGAAAAAATAAAAGTTTCACCATCTGCAAGAAGCATGCATGAACTCCAACTAACCTGGTACAGAATCTTACCCAACTTAGTCCCATTAATATGTATTCCTGTCAACTGCATATAATTTGATGGTTCTCCATGTTTTCTCTTCAAGGACATAATACCAGAGATTTGCAGATTCACCTCCTTGTCTCTACCTCCCTTGCTTGTACTTGTACTCAAGGTCCTTCTTCATCCTCCCCTTGCCCTGTTCCCTGGAACAAAGAAACTTCTTCTAGCCCACAGAGGTCTTCACTTTGACCTACTCCTGAGAATTAGGACTTAGAAGGATGGATTTAGAAGCATTTAATCTAATCTGCCTCTAGGCCTGGTCCACACTTCAGCCCTGTCAGCTGACTTTATAATAGTGAGCACTATGTTACCCAGAAGGGCCTTCATAGACTCTTAAAGAGAGTTAAAACTGGATAGTATCCCAGAGATTTTTCCTTTTCCCAGAGGCCTTCACCTACCAGGGGCTGGTGCCCTTCCTTCCAAATAGGTTTGTACCACTGTTGCCAAATAAAATATAAGAGACCCAGTTAAATTAGAACTTTAAGTGAAAAATGAATACTTTTTAAGTATAAGTATGTCTCAAATATTGTATGGGACTTTTTATTTGCTAAATCTGACCACCATAGTTTGTACTTGTTACTCAGAGGTTTATTTTTTTTTTAAGATTTTATTTCTTTGAGAGAGAGAGAGAGAGAGAGAGAGCATGAGCAGGGGGAGGGGCGGGGGAGAAGGAGAAGCAAACTCCCCCCTGAGTGGGGAGCCCAACGCTGGGCTCGATCCCAGGACCCTGATATCATGAGCTGAGCTGAAGGCAGAGGCTTAACCAACTGAGCCATCCAGGTGGCCCATGTTACTTAGTTTTTATAAAAATCATATTTACACTCATCAATAGGTAAATAATTATCCAGAAAACAAAGGATATATACGTTGTTAGAACATGGAACCCTTGAAAAATATTCTTTGTGCTCTCTGTTTCTCACTCTGATGAAGGTCTTCTTATAAGGGTAGGTTTTTAATCATCTTTATAGTTCACATGGAGTCCCTCACCTCTCTGCCCTACCTTTCTCACTTGGTTTTTAATTCTCTTCCCTTGATTACTCTTTGCATCATTAGGTTCAACCATTTGACCTTTCTTTCCTTCCCAAGCAATTACTATTCAATTGAGTACTTCACCTTGACTTGCTCGGTCTTATGATGATGTATCAAAACATCTCCTCTTTACAAGTCAGTGAACCACATTAAGGAAACACTGAATGGCTAGTAAGTAGTTCCCCAATCAATTCTTCCAAATTGACCTCAAGGATCAGATTCCTTTTCCCAATTGCCCCACGCTCTCCAACTCTGGGAAATCCAGAAAAGCAACACCAGGACTCCAAACCTGGCTCTGATCTGGTCTATCATTGCTTCCCATCAGCTGGAGAAAGTTGGGAAAAGCAAAGGACCAGATAAAGCTCCAAACAATATTCTCACAAAGGAAAAGACTGGATCCTTCTCTGGGTCCCAGGGGCCACCTCAACCATGTTGTTTACAAAAGCCACACTATTTACAAATAGTGCCATACAAAGGGCATGCCTAACATCACCCCAAGGAGTGGAGAGTTTAACCCATTTATAAATGCATGTTTGGGGGGAAAAGGGCATGAAAGGGAACTATGACTTTCCAGTTTTCTTTTTTTTTTTTTTTAAGATTTTATTTATTTATTTGACAGAGAGAGAGACAGTGAGAGAGGGAACACAAGCAGGAGGAGAGGGAGAAGCAGGCCTCCTGCCAAGCAGGGAGCCCGATGTGGGGCTCGATCCCAGGACCCTGGGATCATGACCTGAGCTGAAGGCAGACGCTTAACGACTGAGCCACCCAGGCGCCCCAACTTTCCAGTTTTCACAGAGAGTAACTGGATTCCAGGTAAGAGACTGTAGGTGAGACTCAGAGGGAACCAGCGTAGCTGGCAAGATCTGATAAGTTATGGATGCTCCCCGGGTGGGCTGGTTAGGAAGGAAAGACATTAGTGAGATCCAGAAGGAGTTGTTAGTGTATCAACGGGGGAAAACCCACTTTGTATGACCAGGGTCACAATTTAAAAACAGCCATTGTGGTTGAGAGGCATGTCATTGCTATTTAAAACTTCCATCATATTATCAGTATTATCATCAATCTCATCTGACTATCACTTCATTCCCCATGAGGAAGATAAGACAGATCACTGTCACACACACTTTATAGGGAAAGAAACCACCCTGAGAAGGATGGAACTTCTAGAGACCAGGTTTCCTGACTTCTGGTCCAGGATGCCTCCTTTGCCTAGCAGATAGTTTTTGGTCTATTAGGTACCAGCTGGACACTGGCCAGAAAGCCACTTTCAGACTCATCCCAGTACCTCTGGAAGAATGTGCTAGGATTAGGGTTTGGGCTGTACTGGAATGAGCAACCCAGTGGGAAGAGGAAGGCCTGGGTTTGGATCCTGGCTCTTCTTTGCAAGTGTGGATTCTCTCATCTGTAGCTGGGGATAATGACAATTACCTCGCAAAGGTGCTGTGAGCTACAAAATGAGCTGACGTGTGTGGAGTCCTGGCACGGAGCTGCAATATGCATAAACATCATTATTAACAATGGCTCTAATTGTAGGTTCAGGAATCTCACTTGCATAGAGGAGTTCAAATATATGCAAATCCCCACTAAGATAGGGAAGAAAGGGATGGAAACTGGTAGTTTTTCAAAGCTACCAAAAGATTTGTTGAGTTATATGTTTTTCTGAAGTGACAAGAGAAAGCTGCAAATTAATAATGGCTCACATTTGTCGAGCACTTGCTGTGTGTCAGACACTGTGATGAAGCTTTACATGGATATCCTCATCTTCTCTCCCATCACCTTATGTCTTAGGTATTGTTCTTCTTTGCTCCAATTTACAGGTAGGGAAATCCTTGGTTTAGTGGGGTTAAGAAATTGCCTGATGTTACATGTTTTATAAGTGATGGGATCAGGACTCATTAAATTCATGTCCTTAAGCGCACATGTGTAGTCCAACCAGACCATTCATGTGTGCATGTTTGCATGCAGGTTCGTAAGGAAATACACCAAGTATCAGCAGTGGTTACCTCTAGGTGGTGAGATTACAGGTGATGTTGACTTTCTTCTTTATGCCTTATTGAATTGAATACTTACTGCTTTTATCATTTAAGATGTTTTTCATTTTGATAACAAACACAAACTTGAAAAATAAACCAAAATGAGGACACATGTGGGGGGAGGAAAGATATAAATAGGCATGACATTTTCAAAGACCATCATATTAAACTTTCAATTTTTTTCTTTCAATCCAAGAAACCTTCACAGAATAAAATGAACTTCTTGAAAATAAGAATTATATTCCTCCCTGCCACCTGAAAGCTCAGGTTCCATCAGCCCTGTCTTTCAGGCAGATTTGAGTAGAATCTTAAATCTGCTCATGGTTTGAGCATCAACATTAAACCAAAGATTTTACAATTACCTACAACATCACCAATGAGTTAGTAAAATTCTTTTTGTTTTACTACATTTTCCCTTTGCACAACTACTTGTAACTTATGAGCAAACCCCTTTCTCTTCTCTGGTCATTACCAAGGGATACAATGATGATAGATCAGCAAAGCGAATATTCATCTTACTATTTGCTCTGAACTCTGAAGTCTTCCTCAAGGAGAACTGTGATGATAAATAAGATTCAGTACCCCCTGTAAACAGAGCTAGTCCTCAACGATGACCTCCGTGGGAGAGTAAGGAATTGAAAGCAAAGGAACTCAAAAAATGATGACTTTTTCCTGTTTTTCTGCTATTGGCAATAGTGCGTGAGGAGCATGAGAAATTCACCTGTCCTCCAGAGCTGGGGCTCCAGTTTCTTCCTGGTGAGAGCTGCTGGGGTCCCCTAGGCCATATGATCTGGGAGGATGAGAGGGAGGTGTTCTGAGAAGCCAAGAGGAAGGCTGAGGGAGACAGAGGCTGTGCCCTCCCTTCATCCCATTGGAGCTTGCTTATAAGATGAGGCTAAGAGGCTTTCACAAGAGCAAATGGTTTGGAGTTCAACTAAGCAAGGTGTCCAGATTGCCTTCATAGACCTGACTTCCTGGGAATGCCCAGACTTGGAATTATCTGGAATTACAGTTGATGGGCTAGCTGCATGAAGGTGGCAGGGAGGTAGGATAGCCAAAATTGCATCAACACCAGACTACTGAATCAATGAAGAACCACCACTAAAAACCACAGACCTGTGAAGAAAACAGAGACAACTTGTCTGCCTACCCTTTGTTCTCTTTAATTTCATAAAGCAATGCCTCCACGTAAGTTTTAGAGAACTCACCTGTACATTTGCATGACTGTGTACCTGTTTGAATTTTGGTGATTTTCAAAGTGGAAAAGTGGGGGATTAATGATCAAAGTCTTCTAGACTCTGAGACTGTGCTGGCCACATGCTCATGCAAATCGCTCTGGATAGCATTTCCAGCTCCACAGGTTTCCAGAGTCTAAAATATACCCACAGTCCATAAAGTCTGGAAATACAAAATATTATTTTTAGTATTTTCTTTTTTACAGATTGAAGATGTCCTTGACAGAATTTTGTACATTTTATCCATGTTTCCAGAATTAACAGACACCATATGTATATATATTTTTTCCCTCACCCTCTCTTTTTTTAAGCCTTTCTTCCTCTCTTCTTTAGTCTTGACTCATGATTTGCTTTATTTTGAGCTACTGTATCAGTCAGGGTTTGATCAGAGAAGCAGGACCATCAGGACCAATACATAACATGGGATTTGTGATAGGGATTTGACTTCACACAATTGTGGGAGCCAGTTCCAGAGTTTATGTACTCGTAAGGCTGTTTCTTCTGTCTGAGGCGGGGCCTGAAATCAGCAGGGCAGGCAACCCAGAAGGAAATACTCAAGTAAAGTGGGGAGGGCCAGGGCCCACAGAAACGTTTAAGGAAGAATGGGAACCTGCCTCACCCTCCAACTCGGATGATTTTGCTGACCTGTATTAGAGCTGAACATGCTTCTGGACCAGGCATCAGGGGAGCTGGAGGAGGAGATCAGGGGCTGGAGGAACCACATCCCCTGCCCTGGCCCGGGGGTCAGGGAACTGAGGGAGGAAACCCGGAGGAGCTGGGAGGCAGAGCTCCAGCTGCTGTACCATTCCGAAAAGGTGAATTACAAGAGATGGTGCCCAACCTTCTGAGTGCTCACATGCACACATACATTCCAAATCTCATACCCAAGTCCTCTCATGGCCCACACTAACACAGAAGTGTGCAAGGAAGACATCTGGGAAATGTAGCACTAGCTTGGTTAAGTCAACTCCAAAACAAATCCAGCATCACCTCCACTTCGAACTCAGATTCTCCAGGCATCGGCCCCCCAGTGAGGCCGTGAACATTTTATCTCCAAAATGGTATGGAGCAGGAATTGGCAAACCTTTTCTGCAAAGGGTCAGAGAGTAAGTATTTTAGGCTTTGTGAGCCACATATGGTGTCTGTCTCATTCTCTTTATGACCTTTTAAAAATGTAAAATTCATCCTCAGCTGACAGGCAAGAGTTTGCTATTCCCTGGGAAGAGAGCCACAGCCTGAGAATTTGGAGGCCAGGCTGCTCCTCTCGGCTCCAACATGAATTCCCTGGAACCTAGAGGAAGTCACTTCACCTAGTGGGCTTGGAACTGCTTGTCTGCAAAATGAGAGTTTTGGGCTAGGTCAGCATCAAGAATGCGCATCAAAGACACAACAGTCCGAATTTTGAGGGGAGTAAATTTCGTTTGAAAATGCAATATAGATTCTTACTGTAATATAGATTATTATTATTATTAAATATAGATTCTTATTGGGAATTAATTCAAGTATGTATTTCTTCTTCTCTCAAAACCAAATTAATATATATGGTATTAATAATCCTGGATAGACTAGATACCTTTTTCTAAACAGAATTTCTAGAGGTGATCATAAAAGCCTTCGCCTACTCCTCCATTTTTGTCATTAGAGCACCATCTTGGTAGAAGAGGTTTTAAGAAAAAGGAGGATTTAGACTGAGTTGTGGAAATGCGCAAAAATCATATTTGTTTGTTTTTGCAAAAATAATAAAATTACTACTCCTTTATGGAGAAAAGACTGAAACAAGCTTACACAAATGCCATCAGCATGCTAATTTTTTAAGGGTACATTTCAATCTATTTCAAAACATATTAAGTCAGACTGGTAAATTGGGAACACTAATAGAGAACGCCTTTTGCAAACACAGCAAATTAAAAAGCACACGACATATAATACTTCTATTTATTTTTAGGTGGACAATTATGGAAATTGCAAATCTGGATCCCCTGGAGTTTAAGACTACATTCTCAATGACTGACGCTTCTGCCAGAAATAATGGTACTGACTCACGACCAGCGACAGAAGATGCACAAACCCAAGACTTCCATTTTAAGAAGGAATAATTTATTTTATTCAACAAACAATTACTGAGCTTTCATGATGTGTTAGATGCTGTGCTAGTTAGAGATGCCCACTCAACCCAAGACCTTGAAGCTCTGGTTTTTGTCATTGATAGAACGTTAAACATCAGCTTTAGAAATCAGTGAAGGAAAAGATGAGCTTGTTTCTGTAACTGTCCCTAGATGAACTCTTACCACTTGGTCAGTGAGACAGGGTCCTCGGGCTAAAAGATAAACTTAAAAAAAAATTAAATAGAGCAGTACAGAGAAGAAAGGTATAGAAGATATTTGAGGGATAATAACTTGCAGTGGTCTCTCGTGGTAACGACTGGATCAATGACACACATCAGTGACTACCATCCTGCTGTTTTATCTTTGGATTGTGTACACTGGAAGGAGGCAAGCATAAAAATGATATAAATTGTCTTGCTCTAAATCATAACACACAGAGTATTCTTTCTTTGTCTCAAAAGCAACTGAGCGTTGAGTCCATTTGACTGGGCTATCAAAGGTATGAAATACCAGCAGACATTTCTGAAAAGCAAATATTCCTGAAGACTTCAGTTTTGTTTTGTTTTGTTTTTCTTTTTGATTACTCCTTACTTAGGACAACTAATAACAGAATGAAATAAATCTCTTAAAAGATATATTTCCCAGTCAAGGAACTTTTTCTTTTCTCCACAAGCTGTGGTCACCCACCACCTTTTAGGCTTGAAATACCAAAAAGAAAAAATCACCAGGATTAAGTACTGTAAAATATTCCAGGGAGCAGAAAGATGTGCATGAAGATGTCACTATTGAGTCACAGCTTAGAGCCATTCTCTACCTTCTCTTTCTGTTGCACAGTCCAGAACATTTTTGGAGGGTGTCCACAAATTCAAGAAACTTTGCCACTTCATCTTTAAGCTGATGTCTTGTCATGAAAGCAGCTGTGTTAAATCCCAGGGACCCTTTTTAAGCAAAAGCTCTTTATTATTTTCTTTGACTGAAAAGGTATATTAGTTAAAAATGGTGGGTATAAGTATATCCTATTCTATATCTTCAAACCTGGTAATCAGTGGTTAGCTAGCACTTGGTGGTGGGCGTGGGCAGTCACTCCAACTGGGTACATTCATCTCCAGACCTAGGGATCACTAGAGAAGGAGGCAAGGGGTAGAGGGAGACTTTTTCAGGTGTTTTCTCCTCTTGGCAACAAAACATAGCTTAGTTTCTAATGCTTCTTGCCTCCAGAATTGTGAGAAAATTAATTTCTCTTCTTTAAGCCATTTAGTCCATGGTTGTTAGAAGTCCTAGCAAACAGGTACACTTTCTAAGGCCAAATAATATTCCATCATATGTATATACCATATTTTATTTATCTATCCATTCATTGATTGACATCTGGTTTGTTTCCATTTTCTGGCTATTGTAAATAATGCTGCTATAAACATTGGTGTACAAATAGCTGTTTGAGGCCCTGCTTTCAGGGACTTTTGGGTAGGCACCTTAAAAGTAGAATTTCTGGGTCATATGGTAATTCTAGTTTTAAAATTAAATTTATTTAGTTTATTTTTTTGAGGAAGCACCATATTGTTTTGCATTTTTTATTTTATTCATCACTCATGGCAAAAGGTTATAGAGGAAATATAAAACAATATGTATGTATATATATATTAGTTTGGATTCTGTAAAATTTGACCTCTGTTCTCTTTTAAAGCACTTTTGTCTTCTACTATGATGAAAATTTCCTTATAAAGACAAAATTGGTTTTTAATCATTTTTATTAGTTATTTCAAGTCTTTTATTTTTGCCCAACATTTTCAGTTAATAGGTTTTCACAACCTTTGGTTACTCCTTGTAACATTCAGTTCAACTACTTTGACCCCTTTTCACTTCCCAAGCAATTACTCTTAAATGTCCATATCACTTTGACAGACAACATCTTGTTTCAGTCTCCATCAGTACATCGCCTCTTCTACTGGGTAATGATCCATGATAATGAAAAACAATGAAATGGACTGGGTGCCCACACCTCAGAAACTGCCCCAAGGAAGGCCTTCATGCCCCTTGCTTTCCCGCCGAGGGAATTGCTCAAGATAAACCCTGAGGCTGAGCTGTGCCCCGGTAGCTCTGCATTAGCTGGAGAAACCTTGGTCAGGAAAAGCAAAGAAATCTGTATGGAAGGATAATTTTTCTTCCAAAAGCCTCTGAGAAACTGCCCCTCTGTCTGTAAAATCCGAACATTTGGACAATGTGCAAAAGTCCTATGTAAACCCATCTAACTTTATCCTGAAGAGATCCTAGCTTCTGTGTTTATGATGATTAAATGTGTCTACAAGTCTTGGAAAAAGGGATAGAGAAGAATTACAGCCAACACTCCAGGGCCTGGTTTAGTGATGGGAGAATCATTGTAATGATAGAAGAATTTTGGAAGGCAGGAGGGATTTGACAGAGATAAGTGGGTGCCCAAGTATGCTAATTATTACAAAAAATAAAAAGTTGAAAAATTTAAAAATAAACTTAACAAGTAAAATAAAGAACAATGCCTTAGATTAAATGTATTAAGGGGGTGGCTTGGGGAGAAATTTGAACAATTAGAGTAAAACAGATTGTTGGAAAAAACCTCGATGGTACCAGACAGGAAAGTTGTCTTGTGATGATTAATACCATTTTACTTTGGTTAAGCAAGAGGTGGTTAATAACTAGTAGGGGTGTGAGGGAGGGCTCTGAGGTGCTAGTAAAGTTCTTTTGCCTCATTTAGGTGATGATTAATATAAAAATTCACTAGCTGAACACTTATGATTTTTTCCTTTTTCTTTATGTATGTTATACTTCCAAAAAAAGTAAAGTTTATTGGAAGAAACACTTCTGGAATGATAGAATAAAAACATCCACAAATCTACTCCTTCATAAAAGCAACAAGAACACTGGAAAAAATTTATCAAAAGCAACTTTTTCAGAACTTGAAAATCAACCTGACGCAGCCTAAGAAGCACTTAGAAAAATTGCTGAATCTCAGTAATCGCAGTGAGATTTGTGGCATTTTAACTTACACTATTACCATCCCTTTCTTCCCAGCTCCACACAGCCTTGAAAATCAACAGCCTTACAACTATGGTAGCTGTGGAAATAAGCAGCTTAGCTGCCACTGGGTTAGAAAAAGTTTGAAGACCTGTAAAATCTCTATCCCCAGAGAACTGTCAGTATTTGACCTGTCTGGTGACTCTATGAAAATCTCCATTTTTCAGAACAGCCTTATTCCTAGGTCATTTGTTGAAAACAATCAGTGACAATTGTTTAACATCTGTAGCTGCCTAATAAAATATTTGCAAATCATATGCTTGTATATCAAGAGTCTATATAGAACTCTTACAACGCAGTAACAACAAATAAAGGCAACTGATACAATTACTACATGGGCAAAGGATTTAAATAGACATCTTCTCAAAGATACAAATGGCCAAAAGCGCATAAAAGAGTGCTCAATGTCATTAGTTACCAGGGAATGCAAATCAAAACCACAATGAAATACCATTTCACACCTACTAGGATGGCTGTAATAATAAGGACAGATAATAACAAGTGTTGGTGAGAATATAGAGAAATTAGAACCTTCATACACTGCTGGTGGGAAAGTAATATGTTGCAGTCCTTTTGGAAAGTTTGGCAGTTCCTCAAAAAGTTACACATCGAGTTACCATATGACCATCAATTCTTTTCCTAAACATATATCCAAGAGAACTGAAAACATAAGTCTATATAAAACTTGCACATCAATGTTTGCAGCAGCATTATTTGTAACAGTGAAAAAGTGGAAATGACCCAAATGCCCATCAACTGATGGATGGATAGTTAAAACAAACGTGGTATAGCCATACTAGGGAATACTATTTGACAATATAAAGGAGTGAAGTTCTGAAATATACTACAACATGGATGAACACTGAAAGCATTATGCCAAGTGAAAGAAGCCAGTCACAAAAGACCACATACCAAAATACCCAGAATAGGCAAATCTAGAGATAGAAAGTAGATTTTTGGAATGATGAAATTTTCTAAAAGTAGATATTAGTGATACTCAACTCTAAATGACTTTTATAGTATATGAATTATATATCAATAAAGCTGTTAAACAATAAAGTTTACTTTAAAAACTCCTTCATATTATTATTAATCATATTACCCTATTCTAAGGGTAAGGCAGTTTTCCAAGGCATGGATGCATGCTCTATATATTATATGTATTGTACATCAGTATTCCCCTAACAGGTAGAACCAGGGCTAAAACATAGTACATGGTCAACAGATATCCTCATATGAATAAAAAAGTAGAGAGATTAACAAACTGTCTAGAACCAGATTTCCTGATTTCTGATTCTGCCCATTTACAGTAGTGAGGGGTGGGAGATAGTGATGAGCAAGGAGCTTGAGGTGCCCTGGCCAGAATGCTGCTTATAAAATTACTACTATATACTCCTTACTGGGGAGTGGACATACTGTCTATTGGGGATGAAGGTGCACTCTATTGGAATAGACATGCTCTTTGGGGGATGGGTAGTAACTGACAGAGCATCATAGCAAAATGAATTCGGGCAGGTAAACCTAGGTTCAATTCCAGGCTCTGTTTCTTGCAGGTGTGTTTACCTAGTCTTCCTCAGTCTAAATTTCCTCATCTACAAATGGAGATAATACTTAACCTCTTGCCTCATAGAGTTGTTATAAGAATTAAATGAGAAGAGTGTAATGCATATGGCTCATACAGATAATAGTTGATAAATACTTTTATTGACATTGATAACATCTAACGAACAAATAGGTTTTTAAAATATGTTGTAAAAAAAAAAAAGAAGAAGAAGAAAAGAAATAGAGATGGGCCAATAGTCATTTTCAGACCTGTCAGAAGGCTCTGAAAAGGTCTGGAACCTCATTTCTACCCTCCCAACATGGTGGCATTGAGCAAGGTAGAGAAAAGCAATAACCCATCTCCTACCACAGCTCCCCCTTGCTAGCAGCCATCCACCTGGCTTGAAGCCAACACAATTACCTAGGGGCTGTGGTGGCCAAAGGTAAGAGACAAGAAATACCTCACCCTTGGAAGAGAAGAAGGACACAGGTAATTTATACCCATCTCAACCAAATATTTTCCCCCTGTTTTATAATGCTGCCATGTTGCTTTCTTTTTCTAATTAAAAAAGAGTACATGCCCATAAAAATGCAAATTTTGTACAAGTACATAAAGTAGAGGAGGGCTCACTAAACTTGAACCGGTTCCCATCAGAAGCTATAACTTCATTGAAAGAGAACAAGAAGCTTTCATTGTGCTTGACACCTGTGAATAAGATACCTTTGGAAACAAGTTACAATGAGAATAATCCACAATTGCAGGGAAGAACTGTGATTCTTTAAGATACAATTTGTGTAAAGCAACCAGCACAGTGGCTAGGAAGGTGTAGGTACGCAGTAAATGGTAACTATTATTTCAAACACCCTTTTCTTAACAGCTCTCTCAGCACAGTGTGCACTACCATGGAATAAACTTAATTGAATAGTGCCCTCCAGAGGCCACTGGGAATTCAACTGTAGGGACAGTTGAAAGTCTGGAAAAAGACCAAAGAGAAACCCAATTTAGTTTTCTTGTGTATTTACGCAGAGTCAGCACTCAAGCTTGGTGTCCTAGGATGTACTAGAACCTGACTGATTTGTCACCCACCATCAGCCCTTTGGGCAGAGCTTATTTGTTTGCAAGGGATACAAACAAGGACACAGAAATCTGGAAACGAGTCTAGTTAGGCACCGTGGGAACCGGTGCTGGGAACTGCAAGCCCCCAAGCCCCCGGAAACTCCTGTCCCATCCCTCTCTCTCTGGGGACACTGTCTCTCAGCCCTGTTTCCTTATGCACATCCACTCTGTGTTCCTCTAAAGGGACCAGCTTCTTCCTGATGTCTGCCCTTCTGTCCCTTCAGGCATGTGGCTCTGGCTCTCTCAGGACATGATTCCCCTGACCTGACTTGGATTGACCTTTCAGCTCATCTCAAATAGCTAAGCAGCTTGGTCTCTCACTGGCTTGATTCCAAATTCCCAGGAGACAAAATGATTACCAGTCAAGTCTAGTGGATGGACTTAGTTTATCCATCCCTGCGGGATAGCCAGTGGGGTGTGTGTATGTGTGTAGGGGGAGGAGGGCTAGGGCCAGGGTCACATGGTACAAAACATATCTAGCACACACAGAACATACAGAACTGTGGAAAACATTTCAAAGAGTCCATTTTTCTAATAACGATGAGCTAATATTCATAGAGTTCACCAGGCACGATGCCCTCCACTAAGAGCTTTGTAAGCACCATCTCATTTAATCCTTACAACCTTCCTTTGTAATTCGATCCTGTTTTCATCTCCCACCTTCAAAAGTAGCTGCTGATAACAATGGTTGTGTATCTTTCAGTAATTTGTCCCATGCATTTTATTCCCACTTTAAAGATGAGGGAACTGACGCTTGGAGAGTCTGCACCAAGATTTAAGCCAGGGCAGTGTAATTCTAAAGCCTGGCTGTGATCTCCCAACCCCACCCCGCCTCCCAGTGCAGTCCTGAAGGCAAGGTAGATAATAACATGGCTGATGCAGAGGAAACACCAGAGTGGGTCTCGGTCTTAGGTAGTTGATAATCTGATTGGGGGAGACAAGATTTACATGTGAAATGATTAGTAAATGACATGAGAGTAATTAAGTACCAAATTGTGTGTTGCCACTGTATTCGTTTTCTAGTGCTGTGTAACAAGTACCACAAATGTAGAGAGGCTTTGGAGCAATACCCATTTGTTAGCTCCCAGTTGGGCAGGGCAGATGTACAGCCAAGCATGGCAGTGTTTCTCTCTGCTCAGTGTTTCGGGAGATTGACATCAAGGCATTCATTGGCTGGGCTGTCAACAATCTCATCTGAGACCAGGGGACCTCTTCCAACCAGCTCACTGGTTGTTGGCAGAGTTCAGTTTGTTGCACTTGTAGGGCTGAGGTCTCTCTATTGTCCTGCTAATGTCAACTAGAGACTGATTTCAGCTTTGTAGATGTTGCACCATCCCATTGCCTGTTCACAACATGGATATTTGCTTTTCTCCAGGTCAGCTGGAACATGTCTCACTCACTGCCCCTTCCAACAGCCAAAGAAAACTTTCGACCTTGAAAAGGGCTCATGTGATTAGGTCAGACCCACCTGGATCATCTCCCTTTCTTAAAGTCAGCTGTGTCTTATGACATAACCTGATCATGGAAGTACAATTCATCGGATTTACAGTCCTGGTTATGAGGGTGCATACAAGGTCGGAGTGTGTGGGATCCTGGGTGCCATCTTAGAATCCTGCCTACTACGCCCATGAAGGTAGATTATGTGTGTGTGTGTGGGTCAGAGCTATTCCCAGGAGGGGAAGAAGGAAAGATTTCATGGAGGGGAATGTGAACTGAGCAATGAGGAGGTAACTAACACCACTAGATGTTATAACATGATCAAAACACTGTGTGATAAGCATAAAAATAGACATATAGATCAGAACAAAAAGGGAACACCCTAAAATAGAAATATGGGTGTGTGTGTATTTATGTGTGTCTGTGTGTGTGTCTATGTATATATCATAATAAATCAAGCTTCACAAATTAATTGAGCAAAATTATTAATAAGTGGTGTTTGGATAATTACACAATTTTGAAAAAAATAGATAAATTTTTTCACTATACATCAAAATACATGCCACCTAAATTAAATTTTAAATTATAAAGATAAATTTAAAATATGATCAGGAAACTTGGTAGAAGAAAAGTTCTGGTCTTTGGGAAGATGGCAATGTCCTAAGATTTGAAAAAATGTTGTGAAAAGAAATTACACAAGAAAAAAAACTCAGATTCATCCACAGCAATAGTTAAAACTTCTACATAGTCATAGCAATAATCTGTTATAAGACTCAGGGGAATTTCAACCACATAGGGAGAAAGGATTAAGATCTATAACATCTAAATGCATATTCCAGATAGTAGACAAAAGACACAAATAGATGATTTATACAACAGGTAAAAATAAAATAGAAACAAACAAACAAACAAACAACTAGGGGAAAATGCCCAAGCTCCCTGATCAAATAAATGGAAATTAAAACCATAAAAGTGAGCCATATTTCTATTAATTAAACATATTTTTTTAAAGATTTTATTTATTTATTTGAGACAGAGAGAATGAGAGAGACACAGAGCACATGAGAGGGGGGAGGGTCAGAGGGAGAAGCAGACTCCCTGCTGAGCAGGGAGCCCGATGCGGGACTCCATCCAGGGACTCCAGGATCATGACCTGAGCCGAAGGCAGTCGCTTAACCAACTGAGCCACCCAGGCGCCCTAATTAAACATATTTTTAAATTACAATACCCAGTCATGAAATAGTCCTTACGCTGGCACTCATACATCTTTGGTCAGAGTGTGATTTGGTGAAACACCCTTTGATATAGTAGTACCTTCAATCCAGGAAATCTGCCTTAAGAGCATGATTCAAAAGAAACAAAAGTCATGGTCACAGGCATTTCCCATACAGTGTTATGCATAGTATTGAAAAACTGAGAATAACAGAAAGAGCATGCCTAAATTATCACTGATGATTATGCCTATTGAGACTACTTAATAAGGTGGAACCTGTTTAAATGTGCTAAATGAAAAAGGATAATACAGATTCCTGCAGGTAGTATGACTCAATATTTGAAAAGCATTCCTGTGGTGTTAAAGGTGTGGGAAAAACAGCACATTTATATACTGTCAGAGGGGATGCAAGTTAGTATAACCTCTTGGGTGAAGCAATTTACAATATGACTAAAAAATTTAAAATGTGATTTGTGTGAGGATTCCACTTCTAGGAATTTATTTTTCACATAAATGTACATGTACTTTAATGTACAATACATAAAGACACATCAACATAAAATTTCTTGCAGAATTGATGACATAAATAAAAGATCATACAATGAAAATGCCCATCAATTGATAACCAATTAAATAAATCATAATAGAACCATTTGGTAGAATATTATACTGCTTTTAAAAAGAATGGATGTGACATGCTCTGACCTGAAACGATCTCTAAGATTTTTAATAACAACAAAAAAGATGCAGAATAGTACAGATAGTGCATCCCTATTTATATAAAAGTGAAATAGAGAACTTACATATGCTTACAGAATTCTTAGAAAGATACCCCCAAACTGGTAACAGACTGAGGCCCTGGGGTGCAGCTGGTGGTAGTAACTAGAGAATGGGGTCTGAACTGGGGATACTTATCACCCACTGTCCTTCTGTTCTATTCGAATGCTTCCCCTTGTGCACACAGTCCTCTAAAATGGAAATAAATACTAAGAAAGGTAGTCTAAAAAATATATTGCAGATGAACAGAGATGAAATGGAAAGAGACAAATCTGTTGAGTTAGTGTGGTGGACTATATTCGCATGGTCACAGATTAGATGTTAACATAGAAAAATCAAATTAACTGAGAATTAGTGTAGTAGAATTGCAAGTCATTCTTTTAAAATGCTATTTCAATGTTTTAATGTTGCCCCTGAAATAAATAAAGATTAGTATGGGGGAGGGACTGGGTGCCTGAGGAATTAAGTAATAGCTTTATAAGTATGTTGCTCTGAAATGAATAAACAGAAGAATAATGAGCCAAAGAGAGCTTACCCAATGGTCCAGGGAGAAGGCAGTTAGCAGGAGGAATGAGAGGAGAGGAGGAGCCAGGGTGTCTGTGTTTGGGGGGGCGGCTGGCCAGATCACCCCATGGCGTGACTTTGGGTTCAGACCTGGGAAGCAAGGAGGAAGAACTGGGAGAGCTTAGGAAGGGGATCCAGCCTGCAGAGCCCGAGGAGACCAGCCTTCTGGAGAGCCAAGTGAGGAGGAATGGTGGGCAAGGGGTTGATGAGAAGCATCTAGATCCCACAAATCTCAAAGAAGACATTTCCTTAAGAGGACAGGGATAAACTCTATCTTTGAGATGACTGCTCTAGCAGTGTTGACTTCTCAAGCCTCATATCTATCTATCTATCTATCTATCTATCTATCTATCTATCTATCTATCATCTATCTATAGGATATATATATCCAATAGATGTGTTTATTTAATGCATGCATTAAATTTTTGTACTAGTATATTATGTACATTATAAAATACATATAAAGAAGTATTTTAAAAGAGACATCTCATGTGAAGTACTTAATATTTAAAACTTTTTTCACCTTTAGTAAAATAAATGATATAAAGCAAATATTACTCTTAGGAAAAGCTATACAGTTAAATATACTTCAAGACTGTGAAATATTTTACACTCTGGGATGTGATCATTCACAAGTATGGTTGAAGTTCAGATAAATGGATGTTGGTTTTAAGGGCTGCCATAGTTGAAGATATCTCACAAGGATATGTAGACCCCAATGGAAGAGGGGCAGCATTTCATCAATTATAATATCTATTTTCCAACCCTACCCACCATTTGTACTAAGGTTTTGGTTTGAAAGTTTGTGTTAATTTTCAACTTAGTTGAGCTTTCTTGCAAAGTCGTCGAAAGGTACAGTCTTTTAAAATAGTTTTTAAACACATAAATTCTTGAAAATTCTTTGGTAGATTTAAAAAAATAGAAAATTTTGCTTTCAAGATTTCATATATACATATGAAATATTTGGTTGACAAATAGCATTTTTTTGTAAAAAAAAAAAAAGTCACATAAATAGGAAACATTTCCAAAAATCCATTTGGAAAATGCTCTTTCCATAGCATGAGTTTCTTTGAAATAGCAGTTATTCTCTTACTGATGCAACATTATCTTGACATTGGAGAAACGGGTTATGAGTGTTTGGTCTACAAAAACAGCCTCCAGGAAGCAGGTCACCGAAAACCACTTGTTTTCATAGATGAGGTGGGCCAATTTCAAACACTTGTCTTTTTCGTAGAAGAGAAAGCACACAGTTTTCTTTAAGTGCGAGGACTCTTTAGTGCTGTGTCTCAAGATAAACATCAGACCTCTCTCTGGCAAAACATTTTGATGATTATCCCACAACTTATTACAGAGAAGAGTAAAAATCCAACTGATTTTAAAGGTTGTTATTTTTATAAAATTAACCATACTGATGACATTCGCTGGCATTCCTGTCTTCTGTCTTCACTTCTAGCCTCTTTGAAGCGTTAACTCTCCCAGGACCAATAACTTAATCAATTTCTTGTTCTGGCCTATTTTTGTAACCTTACTCTGAATTCTTTTTTTATTCTAGTTAAAGCAGCTGTTACCTTACATAATTTTCCCATAAAGCATTATTTTAACTAACAAAGTCATTGACTTTTGAAAATATATCTTTTTTGGTATCTCTTTCCTTTAGTGACTCACAAATAAGTAGGTGTTCCATTTCATTACTGAAACAGAATCGAGCAAATACCCTTATTTGGAACATGTGAGAAACAGCAGTACTTTCTTCCAACTGCCTAGCAAACCTCCCACACTGCACACTGTTTCTTTAAAATTTGAGCAATGTTTCTGTGCATCTTCCAACAGAATTTGCTGACAAAATCAGACATTTTATTTTGCAGTTATATTGTTTTCCATGGGTTATTTTAGCTATTTTGACTGCATTAGGAAGAATGAGGGTTTTCTTAACGATGTGACTTTTTGCTTTAAACAAGTAAGAGACATTCCAGAGAGGCTTTTAAATATTCAGTTTAGTAGAATTCTGGACTAGATTTAGTACGGCATGATTTTAAACATTGCTAAAACATTTAAAACTATTTGTATTCATGTGGTGGATCTTTAGATTTTAAATATCTTCCTGATTATGATGGCCTCATACCATCGTTAAGTATTATCTCAAGACACAATCTATGCTTACGGTGAGGATTTTCTTTAATGATAGGGGCTAGAAGTTTATATTTCACATTGTTTCTTGTAGCCTCAAATTTTAATTTTTTGTCTGACTTCTTGTCAGTCTGAATAGATTGTCATAGTTTTACCATCTACTGTGGCTGAGCCTATACTGGTGGTAAGAAGGGTCAACCCAGCCATTTTCTTATGGTTGGCCTACACCTGCATTAATTATGTTATTTTTAATCCTCTTTTTTTTTCTTTCCCCTGAAGAATTTTAGTTTATCTGTCCATTGGGTAAAGTTTAACTTAATTAAAATGAAATAATTTAATCCATAAACCTATTTCACTGAGACTACATAAACTGTAGTTCTTTGAAATAAGTCAAAAAGTGAATTAATCAGTGAGGGGGGCGGTCTTTGAGGATCATCCTTTCTTCCCTCAGGACAAATCACATACCACACAGGACACAGGACCCTTTGATATATGGACTGAGTAAGTATGCTAATGTCAACCATATCTAAAATATTAGTCAAGTTCAATTTCTTATTTTTTTTTAAGATAAAAAATGTATCTTGGGATGCTAATAATTTTTTCACCTATCTCATGGATCTTTCTGGGCAGCCCACTGGGCAACAGATCTTCCAAAGCACGAACCGTTTCTAGTGACTGCCATTCAAGTCCTCTCTACTCATTCTGCTGGGTCAGACAAGGACTTCACAGGAATGGACATCTGGACTAAATAAAGCCCTTGAGTCAGAAAAAACCCTCAAGACTTGCCATGCAATTTGACAGAGACCTGTACTTAACAGAGCCTGAATTTTTAAGGACACCCACTCCTTCTTCTCCCCATAATAGTTCAGCTTCCCTCAGGGACATTTGTGAAAGTATTATCTGTGATCACAAAAGTCAAAATAGTTTCTTAGTTAATCCTGGCCCCATTTAAATGGACTAACCTTCAAGTCAGGCCCAAGGGCTGAGAAAACATGCAGTTCAGCTATTAAAACAGCCTGGTCCTCTGTCTCCCTCCCCCTCTGCAAAAGGAAATGGGCTAAATTTAAGTCCAGGAAACATTGTGAATGATAGAATTATCCTTTCTCTGGTGAAGAAAGAGCTCTGAACGAAGTAACTGTGGGGTGAGTCAGCTATTAGATCATTGCTGATGTCCCTGCATCCAGGTTTCTGTGGCTCTGAGATGCAAAGAACCTGGACACTCACACCTTTGAATGTTCCTTTGTGCATTTCAACAAAGATAAGCCTGGTCATCCAAAAAGCCACAAGGAGTCACATCTTCATAACCATTTTAAATATAGTATAACAAACTCACCCCTCAAAATCTTTGGAGGAAGATCAGATTTCAAAGAAGAATCAATGAAGAAATCTATATAACTGTTAAAACCCATGTTTTATTATAAATTGTACCAAAGAGAGAGCTATGTATACTTGGGTCCTGAAAATATTCAGATTTTATTCCCTTCCAGGAGGAGGCAGCAACCCACAGGCGAACACCAAAAGACAGGAATTTCAAGCCTTTAACCCCTGTGCTTGGCAAACAGGTTGATTATGAACAGCTGAGCCAGGCCATGCATTACCTGCATCTGCATCACAAGAATGAGAGGGATCAGGGCCAAAACAGGTGCCAAAGCTTGGAATTCAATGACCTTTTGGAAAAGAAAGACTCAAGAGTCATTTAAGGGCATCTGGTGCTCAAAATGGGAGAATAAAAATGCTTATTACTTATTTAATACCTGGACATAAAAAATGAGCAGAAGTCAAGAAATGGCTGAAAATGGCCCAGGAGTGCCCATGGGGAGGAGAAGGGCATGAAGTCAGGCCAGTAACACTGTAATCCCAACTAAGATGCTTTTGTCTTTTTTCTCTTTATGGTTTACAATTACAACAATTTCCAAAAGTAATGCTAGAAGTTTCAAAGCCAGTGTCTTAAGTGGGAGATTGGGGTTTTCCATCTCCCATGGCTGAAGTCGGTCACCCAGTGGAGGCTCTGATGGGTACCAGAGGGAAGAGGACACTGGGATGAAATGAAAGAGCATCTCTGGATGGTGCTCTGGAACGTTGACCCCTTTTAAATCATGGGAAGTGCCTCCTTTAGTGTAATCTCTTCCCTCCTGAGGACAAGCAGACTGTGAAATGCTGCTCTCTAAGTGGCTCTGGACATTACCTGTGGGCTGTGATTGAGGGCATGCCAAAGTTGCCAGTTTTCCCCAAAAATCCACCCCATTGGCCAGTGCAGTGTTTGACGTGGCCCTGCTATTCACTTTCCTTGAGGCTTTCTGATTTCAGGAGGATTGAGTCAGACTGGGGAAGGCCAACTTCCTCTACCGTCCATCACAAAGAGCCTAGCACAGTGGGTTAATCAGGTCATGACTCACTGACTTGTGGGAGACCTGAGGGCCAGGGCTGGGAGTGTTAGGAGGGGACGCCACAGGGTGGGGGGTACAGCATGAGGACACCAGGCACTGAGTGGAGAGAGATGGCACCTGAGTCACTTGCTGCTCAGGGATGGCTTAGATGCTGCCATTCTAGAAAGAGCTCTGAAACCTGAAAACACCATCCTAACAGCACAGATGAGAAACCCACACATCCTAATGAATAATAAACTTGACTAAAATTCCCAGCACTGTGCTCAACTACAGCCACAAGATGGCAGGCAACAGTGGAAGATTCTCCACAGCCTTGCCCAGGAAGCGTTCTGCAGACCTGAGGGAAATCAAGCTCCCACTGTCCAGTCCAACGGCTGGCCATCAACGATACATTCATGAAGCTGCTATAAGTTAAACTCTTGTTGAGAGAAGGAAGGTTCTAGATGTAATTTTACCATCCATCTAGAGAATGGGGTAGAAAAATGTAGAAAAACTTGATTTCCTACTTGTTTTTACTGTCAACAGTGAACTGTAAAAAAACAAATCTAATTTCATTGGTTACTGTTTGTAGTGTTGAAGAAAAAGTTCTAGAATTTGAGTCAGAGGGCCTGAATTCTAGTCCTTGCTCTTTTCTTTTTTTTTTTTTTTTTTAAGATTTTATTTATTTATCTGAGACAGAGAGAATGAGAGAGACAGAGAGCACATGAGAGGGGGGAGGGTCAGAGGGAGAAGCAGACCCCCTGCCGAGCAGGGAGCCCGATGCGGGACTCGATCCCGGGACTCCAGGATCATGACCTGAGCCGAAGGCAGTCGCTTAACCAACTGAGCCACCCAGGCGCCCCTAGTCCTTGCTCTTTTCTTAAGAAGGTCCTTGACTCCAGGAAGCCATGCCCTAGAGCCTCAGTTTCCTTCTTGGTTGGACTTGGATGAACTCTGGGATTCCTTCCAGAACCAGTCATGGAATGAAATAGCATGTGGGGAAAGCAGACTAAGAACGAAGCGGGCACAAATGTAAGGTCCTGCAATGCTTCATTTCCATGGCATCCTTGGGGAATGGGCTGTTCCACATGACGAGTTTTCCAGATAATTGAATTTTAAATGCTGAAACTTGTTTTCCTTTTAACCTTCTGTAACGGAAACCTTTCTAAAGTGTATTATACGCTTCTCAGGCTTCTTCAACAGCAAGCTGAATATAGTTTAACCTTGCCTGAACGTCTCTAGGTCCTGGTGATGCCACCTCTTACTATATATACAGTCCTGAATAGAGTACCAGTTCCTTTGGGCATATTCAGGTAGGCAGGACGCTCATGCTAGATGGCCCCAGAGACTGTATTATAAAGGTATAATTGGCAATTCTTCCTTTCTGTATCTCCTACATCACTACCTGCAGTCATTTCTCCAAGTTACACCTTCTAGCAGCATTTGACACTCTGTTTAAAATCTGCTATAACCTAGAGAGAACTCAAGGTTGCTATGGGTAACCAGAATCTGAGCTTGTAACAACCCTAAATTTAATTTTACACACAATTTAAAGGCAACGGGTACTGTGCTGAAGGTTACTCGTGGTCAGGGCTGAGATTCAGTAAGTCTACCCAGTCTGTAATGTAATGTTCCTGTGCTAGTTGGCCAATTGCCCAGAGCCCCTTGGGCCCTCCAGCCAGCTTAGCACCCTGACCTGTCTCCTAGGATCACACGCTTCCCACGTGCCAGTAACTCAAAGGTGCGCTCTGGCTCCCGAACCCTGTTCCTGCAGGGAACCAGCATCCTTTCCAATTGGCGGATACCCATGCCATCCCAGTTGCTCAGTACTTGATATCACCCTGGTTTCTGGGCTGCAGATTATTCTCTTTCCTGATGAGTGCATGGCTAAAGTTTGAGGCTCTCCTCTGTCCCTCCAACTCAAAGGCCTCTTCTCGGTTGCATGCTGTGCTCTGGGTTCAGATGGCCTGAGGCTGACCAGGATGGGTGTTAAAAGTTAGCTTTGACTGAACAGCTACCATATGCCAGATGCCTCTTCAGTACATTAACTAAATCATCTTATCTAATCCACTAAATGACCCTATTGGTGAAATAGCATCAACCTCCTGTGGCTGAGGTAACTCGCCAAAGTCACACAGCCAACACACAGGCCTGGAAGCCAGTTCCATCTTTCCGAGTTCCATGTTCTTTGGACTATGCTCCTCTCCTGTTTATTAATATACAAAAAAAGTGTATATTAACGTGCAAAAAAGTCCAGTCATGGTCACATCCTGGAAAATAAATTTTAAGTGAAACATGGGCCCTTTTACTTTTCAGAAAAGGCTACTTGTTTTGTTGTGTGGGTTATGTTTTAATTAATTCCATATTTTGTTACCAATTTGGAACAATCTGTCCTCAGGGAACAGATCTGGTTTACTTATAGAAAGCTGGCTGAGGGAGGAAGGGACTGGGGTTACAAAGTATTCCTTGTAGGAAATCATCTAAAAAACCTTCTCAGTTCTCCCTCCACCAAACAACAGTAAATAGAACATTCCAGAAAATCCCATCTTCCCTAGAGTAGGTATGATTAGAGCTTGCAAATAAACACTTTCCTCTGTGTGTTACCAGCTGTGCCTGCAAGATGGGGCTGTTACCACTGAAAAGAGTAAGAGGCTCCCAGAGCTTGCAGGGGCCGGCAGGGGGTGTGGGGGGCTAGCTAGAAGCAAACTGCAGACCTGAGGAGTACCACCCAGTGACAAAGCAGAATTGGGTCTGTGATGTTGGGACCAGTCACAGCTTTTCTTTTGGAACTGGTTCTGGGGTGCAGAAGGATGTCAAACCCATAGCTCTGAATTCTCTTCTCTTTCCCCTGCGGATGAAGTTTACAGATTGACTCTAAGCTAATTTTTAAAATAAGCAAACCATGACCTCATCTTCCATGTTTTGCACCTGCTCCTCCCACACGTAACACACCCACAATTTTCAGATTGTCCTCTTCCAAAAACATCCACCACGCTCCCTAGTTCCCAGAGTAACTCTTGTCAGGGAGGAAATGGCCCAAGTAGTTGACTAGCCATAGGTGACAGGGCAAAATGCCAAATGTATTAGTTTGCGAGGGCTGCCATAATAAAGTACCATGAGCCAAATGGCTCAAGTGACAGAAATTTGTCTCACGGTTCTGGGGCCTAAAAATCTGAGATCAAGGTATTGGCAGAGCTGTGTTCCCTCTGAGGTACCAAGGTGGGATCTCTTCCAGGCCTCTCTCCGAACTCCTGATCGTTCCTTGGCTTGTGGCAACGTAACTACAATCTTCACTTGGTGCTCTCCATGTGTGCATGTCTGTGTCTAAATTTGCTGGAGGACACTAGTCCTATTGGATTAGGGGCCCACCCTACTCCAGGATGACCTCGTCTTAACTAGTTACATCTGTAATCACACTATTTCCAAAGAAGGCCACATTCTGAGGTACTGGGGGGTTTAACACTTCAAAATATGAACTTGGTAATGGGGATTAGGTGGGTGGCTAGAAGACACAGTTCAAACCACAACATCAGCTAAGGTAGTTTTGAATTCAAAATCAAACTCAAGAGAAGGAGCAGAATGGACTGCCCAAAAGAGTGCCTCATATTATAATTCCAAGTGATGGCGTGGACAACTGATGTATCATATGGGTGGGGTGGGGTGGGGTGTGATGTTAGTACTCAGACACCCGAAATCTTATGCCTACAAGTAAGGGGGTACACATTAATTGAGGTTGCTGTTTGCAGAGATGCACTGTGGTCTCTACAAAACCCTGATTTGTATTCACCAGTTTTTAGGACAAAACCTACATAGGTATGTGGAAAAATGTAGTGTTGAAGGAAACCGTTAGCCAGTTTCAGAGTGAAAAGGAGCATCTTGAGGACATTCAAAACACTTTAAATTCCCTGATACTTAATCTCAAAGTGCTTCTAGTCCTAAAGTTCTGCCTAGATATGTTTGCCAAGCAGATGCTATATTAAAACTGGGTTTCCTTTTACAAGATGGAGTGGGGGGCTTCTGTTTTCCTTGTCAGTTCGGGTAGGGGGAAGCCTTACAGTGTTCTGGTCATTTTCTTCGCTGGTGTCCGCCATTAGACTGAGGAGGTATTTTGTGAAGCTGAAAACCATCCGTGAAATTAAGCACCAGACCACGTGGCAAGGACCAGTGTATAGATCTGGGGCTGAGCTGAAGTAGTATAGCACAGGGGGGAGGAGCACAGACTATGGTGGCAGATCTCTGGTTCTGCCATGTAACTTGGGCAAGTTACATGGCCTCTGTGGCCAAGGTTTCTCATCTAAAGCTGTCCTGAGTTGTGGTAGGTATAAAATGAGATAGTAGATGGCAGAATGTCCACTATGGTAGCAACTGCTCAGTCAATGGTACTTCTTACAAATTGCACCAGAGAACTAGGGAGGGAACCTTGGAAAATTGAGCTAGTCTCCTTTTGTCTTGTTAACTTCTTGGTTGTATGAGCACTGGGAGCCCAGGACTCTAGGAGTCCTTCCTCATTACTTGATTCACTTTCATACTTCTCTTGAAGACCAACCCGTGGGTCCTGGTCTTTTCCTTCTATCGCCCCTGCATCTCTGAGGCTTCTGGGGAGATGTCACCATCCAGCATATACACATGACTGTACCATCAGAGAAAGGAATTCCAGAGTCATGACTGTTCACTAGTGAAAAAGTTAGTTTGGGAGATTTACTTCCTCAGCTGTGGAAAATTTCCTTATTTTCTGTATTCTTGATGTTCTGGCATTTGGGGCCTTGATTCCAGAGAGACTGACCTTCCCAGGGTTTAGCCAATTCCTAGAAATAGCAAACAACTCCCCTGAAAGTGTGCCTTTGATATACAAATCTACCAATCCAGAGCCCACACCCCAACTCTCTCCTTTGTCAGACTCTCATACATCAAGACAATATTGCCCCTAAGTCATCCCAGGCCAAGTACTAGACAACCAGAGACCATCCTATAGCTCAGAGTCTGCTGAAATTATTCCAACTACCAAATCCTAAGATTGCTCAGAGTAGCTACCATGCTTCACCCAAACCTTCCCTTGAAAACCCCAATAAAGACTTTTTTGGGCCATGTTCTCCCTTCTTCTTCCCCTGCCTCCTGACTAGCATTGCTGCTTCTCCATGAAGCCCTGAAGGGTGTGCTTTTCCTCCTGTTTCTAGGGATCTGTGAGTGTAAACTTCTTCCTTTATGACAGTCATTTTCCTGTCTGCATGTCTTATCATACTTGATTAAAACAAATCCCAGGTACATTTGAGAACACCCAGGCATAACAATTAGCAATCTCACAGACCTGTTTCCCGACCTTTTGTCCTATTTCCATTCTCCAAGCTCCTCGACTTCAGCTGTTTCAGTCCAGATGCCCACTGACCACATCCATCCAAATATCTCTTCCTGACCAC
Source organism: Mirounga leonina (assembly GCF_011800145.1). NCBI lineage: Eukaryota > Metazoa > Chordata > Mammalia > Carnivora > Phocidae > Mirounga > Mirounga leonina. The sequence goes on along the minus strand of NW_023270865.1, from coordinate 24,548,396 downwards.
ACAGAAATGGAATGGTGTGCTGGATCAGGTACCACCCCTAGCTGGGAGTCAGAAGAGAGAGACTGAGTCTCTCAGCTCTGCCAGTTATCACTGTGACATCACGGGAAAACTGCTTCACCTCTGTGAGCTTCTAGAATGATAAAACCAGCTCAGGTGGGTCATATGAAATGTTTCAGAGATTCACTCCTAATACATTAGCATAGGCAGCTGCAGTTAACCTCCCTCCCACCCTCACTCCAACATCCCAACACACTTACTCAAAGTCTCAAAGCTAAAATTGCTAGAAGACCTATGGAGAGAACCCAGAATCCCAGACACAGTTTACTGCTTCCCCTATCGCACCATATTTGCCTCCTCCTTGGAGCCTCCATTAAGGAGCCTAACAGATAGGAGAAAACTTATCCAGTATGGAAACACTCTTCCAAATCCTAAAGACTCTAGCAACCTCTTGGATAAGAAACTCCCCAGTCTTTGCAAACACTCTCCATATAGAATAGTCATTGTGAGGCTAGTATTTTATTGAACACTGTGTATTAAACATAGGGCTAAGCCCTTTATATGCATTATTGTATTGCGTTGGTTCAGTAGTGTTATTCCCATGTCACAAACAGGGAATCCAAGGCTAAGAGGGATGGTTTTTCCAAGGTCAACCAGCTTGTAAGTGTGGGAGCCTGAGGAGGCAGCACTAGTCGTATGGTTCCAGAGCTGGAGCTCTTGACCATTATGCTCTCCTACTGGATGTCCCATCCCTGCTCTTCCTTCTGCCTCTGCATCCAAAGCAGCTCCCCTCAAAGCTGACAGCTGCAAATGGTGGGGGCTCTCAGCGGCAGCTCTGGGAGGGCCGCCTCAAGCTCCATGTTGATCCCTGCTTCTAAGCCTGAGGACTCAGCCACCAGGGACTGCAGGTCACCTTCTCAACACCAACGAATACTCCAGTGGCCAGTCCTGTTTCTTTTCTAAGAACAATTTCTAATTTTAAATAGAATAATTTCTCTTCAACACCCCTCCTTGAAAATGAAGCTTCTCCCGATAACTGCCAGTTCAGGACCCAGCCATGAGCCAAGAACATCTCTTCAGTCAGACAGGCAACCGAAAGATAATACTGGTGAGAGTCTACTGAGTGAGTACTCACACATGCCAGCCAGCCCTGTGCTATGACTATTCCATGCATTGGTTCATTTAAGCTTAGACCACAGTATATGTGCCTGATGACTTCTTGTTGCCCCTCCGTGCCCACTCTCCCCCATTCTCTACCCTGCCCTCTGCCCCAGATTGACACATGTGGACAGTCTCCATGGGCTCCCTTGTCACTGGCTTCTGGCTGGTTTCTGCCAATGGAAAGCTCTGGTAGAAGACTGAAGGGAAGGAAAAGATTAAACTTAAGATACTTCTGCTCTGGCTTCTTCCCTTCAGGATCTCCTTGGGTTAGATGTCTTCCTCACTGAAAGGTCGCCATGATTCTCAAGGTGACCCTCTCTCCATGATTCTCTTCTCTTGGGACAGAGAAGCCCTCCTCACAGGAGCCCCTGAAGGCTTGACAAAAGTTATGTGTCTCAGAATATCTTCAAACTTCTCTTTTCTTGTCTCTTCCACATATAACCATTACAAAAACCCTGGTGTGTAAAGGGTTAACACAGCAAATTTGGGGTATTCAACCCATGTCCATTCTAAAGAAAGAACTGGTTCTTGACTAACTCCTGGGAGGTAACCTCTATGCCCTTGGGATAGTCTGCCTGATACCAGATAGTTTATGCTAATAATGTGATTTATGGCAGAGGCATTGGGCCATGTGGCATTAGTTTGAACTCTGGAAGGACTGGACACTGAGTAACTAAGGTCAGCTACACAGGCACTCCATGTCTGGGTAACTGACCCCCAAGAAAAACCCTGGTGCCAAGCCTCATGAGCTCTACTGGTTGACAATACTCCACAGATGTTGTCACATGTCACTGCTGGGAGAATTGAGCCCTTCCCAGTACAACTCTACTGGCAGGGACAACTGGGAGCTCGCACCTATTCTTTCTCCTGGACCCCACGCTGTGTACCTTTTACCTTTGCTGATTTTAATCTGTATCTTTTCACTGTAATAAACTGTAACCCTGAGTTTTTCTGAGTCCTTTGAATCCTTTTAGTAAATCGCTGAGGCTGAGGGTGGTCTTGGGGACTCTGATTCACCTGGGAAACTACAGTCCAATCATAACTTACTGCCATGATGGGTGGCCACACAGATGAAAAACAGAAATATGCTCATCATAAAGTGGATTTTCCAGGATGGGAAAACTGGGGCCAAGGGCAGGGGTGGCTGGTGGTCTAAAGATAGTTCTAAGTATCTCAAAGGGCTTCTGGACTGTGAGTCTGTGAGTAAGGTGACATGGGACAGGAAGATAGAAATACATCCAGGACCAAACCTTTGGTGCTCCAACTAGAGGGGAGATGCTGGGTTGAGAGGAAGGGAATCTAACTCAATGTGACATTTCTTTTTTTTTTTTTTACCATTATATTTCCAAATATTTACTTTTTAAATTTTTAAAAAAGTTATTTTAATTCAATCAATTAACATATAATGTATTATTGTTTTCAGAGGTACAGGTTCAATATGACATTTCTCATACTCTTGTGTCATGTACCACTTCTTTTATTTCTGACCCAAATGTCCGGAAAAAAGAAAACACTCTGAGTCTGAGTCCTCTAAGAGAGAATGAAACAAAAAAAGAAAAATACAAATACCACAATCCTTGAACTTAGTGTATTTTCCCTTTATAGGATAAACTGTCACTGGCTTCTTACCAGCGTAGGTCTCATAACCCTCTGTAGCTATAGATTGGAGCAGCAGACATTAAGTGAGCCACAGGGGTCCCCCATCCAGCCCCTGTGCCAACTGCCCCACTCACCTGGCCCCACTGACATCAACTCCGACCATCAGCTGCCCGTTCAGTGAGAGGATCTCATCTCGCAGTCGGACCTTCCCACTCTTCCCTGCCGGGCTGTTCTTCCTCAGCTCTGTCACCCAGATGCAGCCAACGTCCAGTACAGGGCCCTGGTGGGTCTTCCTCTTTTTGCCCCCTCTGCGCTTTTCTCCATAGTCCCCGAAAACAGGGATGTTCCCAAAACTGAGGCCCACAGTCTCTGCGTCCCCCAGCTCCTTGGTGAGGTACACAGTGCAGATTTCCATGCCTGGGGGGCTGTGGTCAGGTGGGACTGCACTCTCATCCACAGCAAAGTTCAGCTGGATGTATTCCTGCAGCTTCTGGATGGCTGCCTGGCAGAGCCGCTGCTCTGGGCCATCCCCACCCTCCCGCAGGCTGTTCTGCAGCCACTGGTAGAGGAGGGGCAGGTGTAACATGGCATTGTCCTGGGTGATGGGCATGGTGCTCACTCCCAGACACCAACATCATGAGAGGACCTGCTTCTGGGGGCTGGACCCTGGAAGGCCCCATGTCCCTTGGGAACCCTGGCTATCATCAGCTTTGCCTGTGTTCATGTTCAGGCTGGCAGATGAGCCTAAAGGATGCCTACTTGAGACTGGGCTGTTTGCTTTGGCAAGAGGAGGACAGGACACAATTAGAACCACAGTGGGATAATTGCTGTGCCTGGAGTGCTCACCAAGAGAAGGACGGAAGTGTCTGACAAGTTCTTGCTTGGTTCCTTTCACAGCGGGGCCCATGCAAATGACCCAGAAATGGGGTATGCCTCCAGCAGCCAAAGCATGACCTCACCTGGTCCCATTTATGCCTGGAAGAGGAAAAAACAAAAAATTTGGGTCACAACTGTGAGCCCTCTGATACAGAACACATGGCCTCCTGTGATACAGAAGGACTATGTTTGCTTTTCTGAGCCAGGAAACTCATGCCTCTCCTCGTTCCCCAGCTAAGATCCCTCCACCCTGTATACACAGACATACTGACAGACACAGACACACAAATATACAGATGCACACATACATACACACTCTTCCCCCAGACAGAAACCTCTGGAACAATGACTTTCCCCAGGAAGTTTTCCTGATCATCAGGGAAATAAGAGGACTTTTTTCTAAAACACCTCCCATCAAACTCATATCCAACCAGGAGGCTATGTGAGAGACTCCTTAGAAGACTGTTAGAGGGGTTCCAGACGTATGTAAGAGCTTACATTCTTAGGGAGTTAAAATCTATGTCCATTTGTCTTGATCAGCTCAACTGCATACACAGGAAGGCTCTCCATTCCAGGACTGACAATGATGTCAAAAAGAGGAAGAGCCAATCAACAGCATGGAGAGATTTGGGCTCTGGCTTAGGACAATACCCATCCTAAGCTCAGCCATCACTCCATCTTCATCACGTAGCCTCAGAGGGGATCATGTCCCTATGCACCCTGCAGCTATTAGTCGTTTCTCCTCTTTTCTTTTGGTAAACTGTTGCAACTGATCTACTCTTAGTCCAACCCCAAAGCTATCTCCTCCAGAGAAATGTTTCTCCATGCTCCTGGGTGCGGAGACTTGGCCTCTCCTTGGTTTGCCCTTGACCACACTGCTTAGAGCAGTGATGCATCCCCTCTGCATTGCCAGCTGCAGCAGGCGGGTCTCCCCCATGAGAGCTGGCAGCAATCTGGCCCTCCTGAATCTTGCACAGTGCCTGGCACACAATACGTCCCCACAATGAAAGGCTGATTGAATTCCATTGCCAATCCACCAAAGAAAACGTTTACCTCCATCCTTCGTAAACACAGAAAAATGACTCTTTTCATTCTCTTCTCTGAATTTCACTTTCGCCCAGAGAAAGTCAACATAAACTATGCCATCTAAGATGGAAAACATTCTCTAGCTTTCTCAGGAAGTAGATTTAACAAGGAATAATAATAAATGGGAGAGGCATCAGAAGCCATGTCAGTAATACACGGACTTATTACTCAGTAACCATAAAGAAATTTCCAACATAGCAAGTTTTGAGCTTCCAAAGAACTTGAGTGCCAGCTATTAATTGGTTCCAAATAAATCAAAAGCTTAGCAAATATCATCTACATAATCACATGCCTATTAAAAAAGAAACACAAGATCAAAGAAAAGATAATCCATAAATGTACAAAAACTGAATGTTCCCTTTGGCCAAAACAAGTAACACCTCTCACTGCAAAGTGACTCCACACAGACATATTAAAATCTTATGAATAAATCAAAACATTTTTCATCAGGCCTAGCAATCTTTATGAGTCTCCGTTTTCTCATCTGTAAAATGAGAAAGTTAAGCTAAGTGATCTCCAAGGTCTGGAGAGGTCCTCAAATACAGTGACAGCGTCTCATTCACTGGTGTACTCCCTATCCCAGCACAGTGCCATCAACTTGTAGACTCTCAATCATTTAAAACAACTTTTTAAATACCCTGGAAATTACAATTTTAATGGTCAATGATTCAGGATATTAGTCAGAGTTCAGATGGTCGCATACATATGAAAACAGGGTAAATATCTTGGGCAAGTTGCTCTTTAAATAAATCTGATTGAAGAAAACCCTAGAGAATTTTTCTTCTTGCTGTCAACTTGTATTCATTCAATACATATTTCCTGAACATCAATTAAGAACCAGGCTTTGAACTTGGCACTGAAAATATACCATCAATAAGGCAAATTCCTCGCCCTAAAGGAATTCATAGTCTAGTGGGGAGATGCCTAAATAAGGGGAAACCAGTGTGTAATAAGTCTATGACAACTCTCTTAACATAATTGACAAAGGTACATTCCTGGAAGCCATGGTTGTATAATATAAGCCCCCCAGCCCCTGGTGATGGGTCCAGAGCTGGGATCTCATACAAGCTGGAACACAGTTCTTCCCTGAGAACTAAGCACTAGGACTGAGAGAGAGGGAGGGTCTAGTCTTGAAGAGAACTATAACTTTTGAACTAGGGGCTCTAGATGGCAATGTTCTACCTGCTGTAAACTGAGTAGCAAAGTAGCAAGGAAAGCCATCCTGCCAAGAAATAAAATAAAATTAATTAGGAGAAGGCAGAGGTGCAAGACTGGGGAGAGAACACTCTGGTTTCCCCACAGTATTCCTGGAAGAGGAAAAAACAAAAAATTTGCCTTAGTTTCAGACACCCTAGATAGGGCTGCATTGTTACCCTCCTCTTCAACCTGAATGACTGTATCAATCCTTACATTAAATCACATTTAAAAAATTTAACTACTTAGGAAAAAAGAAGAAAGGTAAAGCAAAACTAAGATAAGAAAACCCTTTAAATGAAAATAAACTTTACCTTGAGTTGTTTCCTGCACTTTGCAACTCAAAAGTTGTTAATACCCTAGAGGTGAGCAAAGCTGGTTGGCTCAACATGGAGCAGGGCCAGGAGATATCATCCTGGGGGCCCACCCTCTGACTGTGAATGCTGTGGGGGCACGGAAGGAGTTTTCAGAAAAGGAAAAATTATTTCAAGATATTTAGTCTTATTTTGGTGTTCATGGACTATATAACTTTTTGAACTCCATGCCTATCATTGGGAATTTTCCAGTAATCCTTCCAGCCCCCTGTTCTATCAAGTCTTTTTCCTGTTTCTATAAACAAGGGGAGTAGAAGCATTCCAACCTACTACAATGATTTGAAATGACTCAGGGCATTAGAAAAGATACACAATTTTGCAATACTATGAGTGACTCTTTCACAACATCCAATGAAACATTCCAGTGTACAAAACATTGACCCAAAGAAGTTTCAGAAGAACAGAAACCTGCAACTAATTACAAATACAACGTCCCTCAGTGGCTGACCTGTGCAGAGGTCTAAATGCTTCTCATCTTGAAGATCAATTTCAACAGGGAGCAGAATTTGTAGACATGAAGATCCACTGAATGTTCCAGTTCACTTTTGTCTATCATACATAATTCTCCAATTAGAGTCCCATCTCAAAGCAAACAGCCATGATAATTTAAATTAATTTTGACTTGCCTGAAGCTGACAGCCTTAGCCATTCAAAATTTAAAATGAATCCTTCTTAAAAGATTTTGATACTGTGTTTAGAATCTACCAACTTTCTCAGATCCTCTTTCAGCTACACTATGCATGCGCAGCAGGGCAATATCACCCAAAAGGGGTGAAAAGTAGTTCTGGATTGAGGAGGCCAACGAATCTTAGATATTGTAATGGCTAATGCCTGCCTGCAAAGTTCAATCCTATATGACAGAATCTTACCCCTTAATATCTAATATTTTATGTTAGAATTTAAATTAAATTAAGTTTTTTCTCCAGGGTGAGGAGAGCAGGACATTAATGCAAAAGATGGAGAAACACTGAATGAAGTGAAACCAATCATCTGGCCGAAGTCACAGCCCCAGAGTCACCTGAAGTCCATGGGCTAACTCTTGAAACTGGCAGGGGGGTGCACAACAAGGTCCTTGGGTTTATCCAGACCTTATTCAAAGACAGATTCACACTGGGCTCTCTTGTACTAACTCCTCGCGCTTGTCCTGAATTCTTGATGTCCTCCTATTCTGTACTCTGCTAAGTTCCAAGTTCCTTAGTCTTCTTTTCTGCTGGACTGGATTCCTATTTTGACTTTTAGAAAATCTCACATTTTAAAAATAAACTAATGTTGATTAAGTATTTACTATTCATTCAACAGATGTTCAGTTGAGTGCCTGTCACATGCAGGGTCTTAAACAAAACAGACAATGTTCCTACAAAGCCTCATGAAGCCTGTATTGTGATGGTGGCAAATTAGTAAACACAAAATACTATAATGTCGGATGGGGATTGATAGTATGAAGAGAATTATGGTAGTGTCAATGCTTAGTGAATGACGGAAATATGAGGGGATTAAGAAAGGCTGTCTGAGAAGAGACCTAAATAAAGTGAGGGGCTGAGGTGAGAGAATCTCTGTAGGTGGGCTGTTGCCTGCTGAGGAGACAGCACGTGCAAAGACCCTGAGATGAGAGCCTGCTTGGCTGCCTAGGGATAGGTGTGGGGAATAGGTGTGGTGACAAAAGAGAGAGGGAGGGGGAGATGCCCCCACTGAGCTAGATGCTTCCCCATTGTCTCATTCTCTGTAAAACAAGGGCATCTGACCCTATTTTTACCAACACTGGCTAATGGCTAATGTTTTCTGAGCATAACCACACTCAGACACTGTTCTAAATGAGCACTTTCCAAGGACTGATTACCTTTTTTAATTGCCACAACAATACTCTAGGGAGATATTATTAGTATCTCCTTTTTTAGAAACTTCAATAAATGACAAAATCAGAGAGGCTAAATAAGGACTAGAGAGGCTAATTTTAAGTCTAATCAGGACTAGAACCCAGATCCACTGGATTTGGCCATGTAGGCTAGCACTCTGCCCTGTAATCGCTGCTCCACGGCCACCAATGGACCTCACGTAATAAATAGGTACCTTGTGTCAGAAGCCAGTGCCTTTCTACTTAATACCCATTCTCTCTTTCTTCCTTTATTTTGTTGGGTGTGATATAGTCAACAAAAACTCAGCCTTTCTTGGAGGTATGGATAGTATACACCATAGTTTTGGCCAATGAGATGAAAGTAGAAATTGTTGCATGGGGCTTACACCAGCATTACTTAGGAGAAGAACAGAAAAGAAAAGAAAAAACAAATCCCCATATTGTTTAATCATTGTTATTCTGGATTTTTCCAAATCCAACTAACTAGCTGAATTAACCCCCAAACAAATAACACAATGTGATACCCAGAAGTCAGGGAACTAAAAGTAATAGAATCTAAAACATGGAATTGGGTGAGAAAAGAAGGGAGGGAAGCAGATGCCAAGAACTTGGATATTTGCAGACTGGAAAGGTGACCCTAGCTATTTCATGTAAAATATTTGGTGAAAGTGCCACCTGCTATACCTTGGAAAGTCACTGATGTGCTGATTGAGGCTGCGGTATTAGAGAAGATGGTAGGAAACTTTTAGAATAGATGATTTGTCATTCTCGGTAAAGTCTAGAGCTCCTCAACTCAGCCAGCAAGTGAGACGGGAAGAAATATCACTTTGCTAAAGAAGGTACTCCATTTATTTATTTATTTATTTAGGCACAGAGAGAGAGAGAGAAAGAGAGAGAGAGAGAGAGAAAGAGAGAGAGTGGGGGAGGGGTAGAAGCAGACTCCTCACTGAGCATGGAGCCTGATGCAGGGCTCTATCTCAAGACCTTGAGATCATGACCTAAGCCAAAATCAAGAGTTGGATGCTTAACTGACTGAGCCACCCAGGTGCCCCTAAGGAAGGTACTTTGGACATTCAGCCTACAATCGAAATTGCCAGAGAGGCCCATATTCTGGATCCTGCAAGACTGAGAAATCTATTTTATCAGAAGGGGGTGGATGGTATCCTACCTGGACCGAGGTTGTGTACGCCCATTGCCAAAGGTGGGATTACCCACTGGAAGCCATTGTTTCAACTGTTCCTGCAGCACACATTAAGCAGTACATGTTAAGTTAAAATTTAGGGATATGGACAGAACTCACAAGCTAGAAATAAAGAAAACAAATCATTAGGAATTGACCAGGAGCCTACAAAGTTGTTGGGGAATTGTACTGCCAAAACCCAAACCTGGTTTGTAACAGCTTGGGATGGTTCAATCCCCACAGCAATCTCTTAACTCTTGCTCTCCCTCCCTCCCCTGGGCAATTGACATCTATAAGAAACAGGCAATGTGTAGAGCACCCAGAAAGGGTGTCTCTCCAAAGCTACCACAGATGTGGCCATGGAAGACAATGAATGAGGAATAACCTCCCAGAGAGAGGCGAGGGCCTTGGAGGGCAATGAACAGGAGTTCTTGCCACAAGAGGGAGGGGTTGAACTCTTGCTATTCTTGCTCATGAGGATTTGGTCATTGCTATGGAGAGTGACTGCTGTGTTTTCCATCCCTCCTTTTATAAGTGGAAGTGTTTTTTTGTTTTGTTTTGTTTTTTTAAAAGATTTTATTTATTTGACAGAGAGAGACACAGCGAGAGAGGGAACGCAAACAGAGGGAGTGGGAGAGGGAGAAGCGGGCTTCCTGCTGATGCGGGGCTCAAACCCAGGGATCATGACCTGAGCCAAAGGCAGACGCTTAACTGCCTGAGCCACCCAGGTGCCCCCTAAATGGAGGTTTTTATTATAGTTATTCTATATCTTTTCTAGTATTGCACATTAGATGTGTCAGGGCTTGGTCACAAGGAGTTATATCCGGAACTGATGGAAGGGACCACACATCACCCAGAGATCCAGGGCTCTAATCTTGATAGATTAACTGGATGAGGTTTGGGTGCCACCTCCCTTGGGAATGGGGAATCTACCCCACGCATGGAAAGAAGGGTATGTCTGAGTAATCAAAAGAGGGAACTGTGGCTAGCTGCCTACATAATATTTCTTCTCTCCTTTTCCCAACAAAAGTCCATCTGTATTTAAGGAGAAAATACCCAGTCAAAAAACTGTGTTTCTTAGTGCCCCTTCTTCAGAGAGGGGCGGCCATAACATACAGTCTTGGCCTATGAAGTTGTTTGGTAGGGTTACCAGAAAGGTTCTTTTTTTATGGGCACTCTTTTTCTTTTTTCTTGCTTAAAATGCATATGTGATGGCTGGAACTTTGGCAGCCATCTTGTGACCAACCATAAAGCAAAGGTCTGACATCCTTGAGAATCTGTACCAACCCTAGACATTCTCCCTCCAGACTTATTAAATGAGAGAAAAACAGGCCCCTACCTTGTTTAGCCTTGTTAATTAGACATTCTGTTATAGGTGAACAAAATCCCTAATGAATACATTGCTTTGATTTACTCTTTACCCTCACATTCAAGATCCAGAATATAACCCTGAGTGTTTCAACTTAAGCCCTACTACTTTGTCATCTAGCAGCTATTGATTTGGGTCACCAAAACAACAACAACAACAACAGCAGCAACAACAGTGCACGGTTTTGCCCCTGAAAGAGCTAAAAGCACACATGAATTCATCCAATGATTTACTAGCACCATTGTGCAGCCCCAGGTGTTGTAGACAAACCCACAACTGATTGAGAAACATTGCAAATACAAGTGATTGTGATTCCTTTAGGTTGGCTTATGTTTTCTAAGAGCAAGTTACTGGTTAATTTTTAACTATCTACATGGCTGACTCTAGACTAGTGGCTGTGCATGTGAGACAGAAGTTGATCTAACGTTTATTTCATGCAACAAGAGTTAATTGTACCAGGCATTATGCTAGGCTAGGGAAGAAATGATGAAGAGCCCTGTGGAGGCTGTGGTCCACTGGACAAAGAGATCGTTAAATAAAGTGTGTGAAGGGCCATGAAATAGTACATTTGTGGGCATATGATGGATTCTGGAAAGTGAGGCTTTACAAGGTCTATGCTGGGGTTTTAGGGGATGAAAGAGGTGTTCCCATATAAATTACAGAAGATGAGGACCTAGAGGGGACCTCAGGGATTACCACATCCAGTCTTCAATTTTAAAGAGGAGAGAAATATACACCAAGACAAGACAAAGATCCTTTGGTTTCTGGGTCTGATAACCCTTGAAAAGTAGGAAGAAAGGCAAAATAAATGAGAGGAAAAAGAATGACCTGGCAGCTATTTTGAGAAGCTAATACTTGAAGATATTGCATGTCCTCAAACATGGACTATTTGTCCAAATAACAAAAAAATAGGAATGAATAGAGATTACAGAAATTCATGAAACATCATGCATGTTTTCTATCATGATGAGTGCAAGAAAACATCTGGGGACCAGAAAACCAAAACGAATATTGTAAATTATTTCTGTTACTTCTAAAATATATTTGCCATGGCTTCAAATACTGAAACAAGTTTGTACATCTGAAGTTCAGGACTCTTTACTCAGAATGTCAAAATGTGGCCAGTTCTGGATTAACAATATTTCTGGAGTTTAGGTATCTCAATTCTTTTTTTTTTTTTAAGATTTTATTTATTTATTTGAGAGAGAGAGAGAGCATGAATGGGAGAGACAGAGGGAGAGGGAGAAAGAGTCTCAAGTAGACTCTGCACAGAGCATGGAGCCTGATGCAGGGCTTGATCTTACAACCCGGAGATCAGGACCTGAGCCAAAACAGAGTCAGACATTTAACCAACCCAAGTGCCCTGGTATCTCAATTCTAAAATAACAGGATGGTTGGGGGAAAGAGGGCATTTATGGAGTCACATATTTGTGAAATGGCAATCCAATATTTTGAAACAGTTGCTATCTAACAGGGATAATTGAGAAAGTCACAACTTTTGTGTTAGCAGCACCATAATCATGAGTCACTGTGCTTGCCCATTTTAATGTGACCAACTTAATGTGACAATCGAGTCCACTTTGTATGGACTGGGCAGCCATGATGCCACCAATCTGTCATCCACAACCCTACTGACCACACCATCAATATACAGCATGTATCAGAAGTTCTTTTTCAATTATACTTGAGGTTTTAAAGAATTTTTTTGAGTATAGTTGACACACAATGTTACATACATTTCATTGTATATAGAATGTAGTGATTCAACTTCTCTATACCTTATACTATGCTCATCACAAGTGTAGCTACCATCTGTCACCACAAAACCCTATTACAATATCATTGACTAGATTCCCTATGCTATACCTTTTATCCCTGTGACTTATTCATTCCAAACTGGAAGCCTGTATCTCCCACTCCCATTTTACCCCACTTGAGTTATTTTTTAAAAATGCAGACTTATTTTCCAGTATTTTACAGTCATTTCTTTCAGAACAATTGTACTGTTTAGCTGCTTCTGGTGTTTAGACTTTTGAATAAATAATCTACTCACTATATTTAAATTCTTAGCATGTAAGTGCACAGGATCTGACTTCATCATTAATTAGCAATGACTCAAATATTTATAATAGCCAGTAATATACTTGCCATTAGCTAGCTGTAGGTCCCCAGGCAGGTCATGTAGCATCTTTGAGCCTCAGTTTCTTTATCTGCCAAATGAAGTGGTTCTATTAAGTTTCTTTCTGGTTCTAGCATTTTCCTGGACTTTCGAGCTGAGTTAGCAAGACAAAGAGGGAGTCGCTAGCCTCATTCAGATGCATATACACAACACATGGAAGTTTTTTTTTTTATGTTATGTTAATCACCATACATTACATCATTAGTTTTTGATGTAGTGTTCCATGATTTATTGTTTGCGTATAACACCCAGGGCTCCATTCAATACCTGCCCTCTTTAATACCCATCACCAGGCTAACCCATCCTCCCAGCCCCCTCCCCTCTAGAACCCTCAGTTTGTTTTTCAGAGTCCATAGTCTCTCATGGTTCATCTCCCCTTCCAATTCCGCCCCCCCCCCCGCCGCCATTCTTCCCCTCCTGCTATCTTCTTCTTCTTCTTCTTTGTGCAAGACTGTTGAATCACAGATCTGTACCTCTGAAACACATGGAAGTTTTAAACTGCAGAAGAGATGGGCCAAATTGCTTTATCAGATTTTGAATATCTGCCAAGACAAAGGGAGGAAGGGGGGCCCTGGGGTGGTTTTAGGTTCATGTGCTTATAACCACAGTTCAGCTCTTCCAGAAGACAAGAAGAAATATATCCCACTGAATAAAAGCTCTTTGGAACGGCAGAAAAAAACACAAGGTTTCAAGAAGGGGGAAGCAACTCGCCTGGGTGGGGGGGTTACAATAGGAAATCCGGTGTTTCCTTTGAGGACCCACAGACTCTCCAGTTTGGCAAGGGCCTAAACTGTGTAGAGACCAGCCTCCACTCCCTCCCTTCCAGCCTGCTTCCAGGAGTCAGGGCTGAAATGCCTGGTGCAGAGACCGTATCCTCAGAGGAAACCAAAAGATCACAGAGCACAGCCCGTGTGCCTCTCTGAGCATCCCCTTTTCCCAGGCCTCGCTGTGGGAAAGGACTCAGACGATGGTCATGAGAAGCAAGTCAAAGTCATAGGAGTGAGAGACAAGATAATCCTCACTTGTCCTCTTCCAGGCAGGAGATGAGAATTGAGAAGGAAAGATCAAAGGAGTGTGATAGACCCAGGGCACACACTCTCGATGGACCCCACATGTGCCATCTTGGCTGCTAAAAGGGGTGGGAGAGAAATGAAGTAGAAAGAAAAGAAGACAAGAGGTGGCTGAAATTTAAAGGAACTAGCCCGGAAATGATCAGATGGAGGTTCTACTTGGGCACTGCTGTGATGACCTTGAGAGATGAGGAGAAAGGAGGATGGACGCACGGTCTCCTAAGATCATGCTGTTTTGCTTGTCAGTGTCACTGTATGGGAGCATGTGCAAAGGTAAAAGATGTGGCTGGGGAAGGCTACTGGTAGGCCAGGGAGGTGCCACAAGGTCACCCTGATCTTGGTCAACTTCCCTCATTCATGTCTTCCGGCTCCCAGGCTCAGAAACATGAGTTCTGTCTGCACGTTGAAAGAGTATCTGCCTCTTGAGTGTAAATAGATGGCTACCAGCAAGAAAGCTCATTCATTAATTTTCAGTTGGAAATACAATTATGAAGTGGGCAGGATGCTGGTGTCGACCTGCTCAATGCCCACTTTCCCTGCAGACAGGATGCAGTGGAAGGCAAGCTTCAGAACAAGGAGAACCAGGTGAGCACAGGAGGGTCTCCCAGCTGAGGTACTCTCTATTTGCTCTCCCACTCCAACCTGGGCTTTGCAAAGGAAAACTGTTCGCTTAGCTATTAAGACTCTCCTACACTAGACAACACTCATAAAGGTATCCCTAGTTTCTAGCTCCTGGAGGTTTTCTTTTCTGTTCTCTGCATTAACTACCCCCTTCTATTCATACCCCTTTCTCCAAACCGCATACCCCAACATCAGTTAAGTGTTGATTTTTATTCTCTGAATTATGGGCATAATCACATTTTGGTCCATTCTCTCCAAGATTACTAAGATTCAAGTTTTGGATTCTGTTTTTGCAGAAAATTTTTTAATTTGGGTATTCCCGAGGCTGGGTATTCGACCGTGTATGATCTATGTACTAGTTTCATTCTCTACATATAAACTTGTCTTCTTTGTTTCTAAGTTCAGGGTTGTGGGGATGGTCTCACTATTGCCCCGGAGTACCAGTGACACCTTCCAGATTTAACAAAACCACAGGAGACCAAAGAGTGGTCACGAAGCAGGCACTCTGTGGCATGGCTTTGATGCAGGCTCTGCAGCATGCTCAGAATGGTGTGTGTGAGCTTGTGGGAGGTGAGGACAGGAGGGACAGAACTAAAGTCACAAAGGAAAAGCCAGGGGAGTTGATGTTCTCCTTACCGCTCTTGACCTGGAGCCCTGCTGAGGAGCCTTATGCTGCTGGAATTCCAGAGAGATCTAGCATTTCCCAGAGCCCTGCGGCCCTGTGGCAGCATCCCTGCTACACAGATGGGGGAACAGATTGAGAGGGGACCTGCGATTCAGTTGAGAGTCAGAGCACGAGGCGTCCATGACGTCACTCGGCAAAAACTCACTTCGGCTTGGAAGCAGGTTCTCGTCCATTAAGTCAAAGCCTCTTGCCAGGAAAATAAGAAATTGGAATTTTTTAAAAAAGACCCTTTATAGTTCTCTGTATTGGAGAAAATGTAGGCACTGGGGCAGGTCTAAATGGGGGAAAATTAGACAGTTGGATTCATTACGGGTTTACAGTTTTAGGACAGAAATCTAGTCTTTACACAGCTAGGCCTGCAGAGTAGATGATGTGGGCAATAGATGCTCCCAGGCACCCTGTTGATCTGGGAAATTACCAAGATTAGCAAAATGGCCATTACCTGCCACCCACCAAGTTCCGTTGAAGCATTTCCAACAGGCTTTAAGCACCCTGGTCAGATGACTCCAGGTTTGGGATCATTCCCCTGTGAAGGATTATGTGCCAGGTTGGACTCTAAAGGAATCCTGTGAAAATAACTAAAGACCTGTTCTCAACTTGAGATCGCAAGTCTCTTTGCCCGAGGAGGTGATTAAAAACTTGGCCTACTTCCCTAGGCAGATGCTCTTGCCCCCTGTCTGGTGGGTCCCAGTCGTAGCTCTACTCTCTCCTGCCCTGTCTTGTCATTAGCCTCCCTTCCCACTGTTCTCCAAGACTTGCCATTACGCCTTCCACCCAAGTCTTTCCCACGGGTCTCATGACCAGAAGAGAAACAGAAAGAAAGACGCCTATGTTTCTGGGGTTCCTGGGTTGCACTAGTTAAACACTGGATTCCTCAGGGAGGAGTCATTCATTCATTCACTCCTTCATTCAACAAATATTTATTGAATGCAATAAATAAAGTGACATCCTCACCCTCAGGAACTTAAAAGCTGAAGCAGTCTTCCCAAGCTGGGCTGAGCCTCAGGATCCCTGGAGGCCATGGGGGCATTCAGATATTTGCATTTATAACAAGTGTTTCAGGTACCTCTGCTGTAACAGAGCTTTTCTGATGAAACTATTGGTTGGGTAGAACGAGAGATGTTGGCTACTCCGTGACTCAGAATGAAGACCACGGGAACAAAATCAGCTCTAACCTCCTAATGTTTTAGGAGGAAATGTCCCTCATTTCCCAGCCATGTAGGGGTGTTTGATTTAGCAAGTAAGAATATATAGTGCCCAGTTAAATATGCGTTTCAGACAAACAATGAGTAATGTTTTAGTATATCTTGGATTTTGTAGGATGTTTTAGTATATGTATGTCCCATGTAATATTTGGGACTATTATGTTGAAATTGTATTCATTGTTTATCTGATATTCAAATTTAACTAGGTGTCATGTATTTTATGTGGTAACCTTACATCTCCCCCATCCCAAAATGAAGCTCTTAGAGCCTTTGACCTTCATGCCTTGTCTGCCATTTGTGAAGTAATCCTACCCAGCACCTGTGTTCCTGCCTCAACAAGCCTCTCACTTCCTCCTGGATGCAAATATCACCCATGGGCCACAGCCACCCACACCATGCAGGCAGACAGTGAATGAGTCAGCCTTGGGATCAGAGCTCACCACCCCACTCAGAGGAGCTTCTCTTCCTGGCTCCCTGTCATCTCAGCCTCTGGTCTCATGTGCCCAAATCGGCTACTCCCAGCCCAGTTCCCTTCCTTGAATGTCCCTGATTGCCCAGACTCTGTGAATACTGGTCCTCTCTCACCAGCTGACCTCTTGTCCCACACAATACAACTAAGGATGTCATGAGGATGTCATAAGGATGAAAGGAGACAAGAAATAGAAAACTGTTTGATGTAAACACCAGGAGTACTCTACCAGTGACTGTCAAAGTATGATCCTAGAACCATAACCTCCTGGGGTTTACAATCACAGCTGCTCTGATTTTATCAGTTGTATTTGCTTATTTTTCTGGGTAAAATTTTATTTGAGCAGCATAGCTCAAAACTGTTTGAAAATCACTGGAATATATATACACACATATGTATATATATGTATATACGTATATATATACATATATGTGTATATATGTATATATATGTGTATATACATATATATACATATGTGTGTATATATATGTATATATATATATGTAACCAATTCTATGGCTTATTTTGAGTTGTAGAGGAAACTGTTGACTGTCTGCCTAGCATCTATTCCCTCTTTTTTACCCCCTAGCAGAATACTGATTTTTGTTCAGAGATTAATCCATCCAATTCTGGGCAGTAGTGTCTCAGCTCTTAAGATGAGCCGATCAGTGGTACACCCTTCCCTTGCCAGCAGTGGTTTCAAGAATGGACAGGGACCCAACACTGCTCAAAGCATCACGAGGTAAAGCCATCTAAGGGTCTTCTGGAAAACCTTGCCTCACTCCTAAGAGAAAGTGCCAAGAAGCAATGGTCCCTCTTCTTCCTCTGGATGTCTTCAGGGCTGAGTCCAAAGTCCAGAATTTCTGCTGCCATCTTGATACCAGCCTAAGATGAAGTTTTAACGCTAAGCATGGCACACCGAGAAGGAAAATGAAGTTGGCACCTTGATAACATTATGGGCCCTCTAGAACCACTGAATATCCTTTCTGTGGATGCCTGTTTGGGTTGGGTTTCTGTTACTTGCATCCAGAAAACAACCTGTTATAGATGTGGTACTGTGCTTGGGACTTCTTTTAAAAGGGAATGTCAAAGACAGACATACAAAAGTAAACTTCTGAGATTTGCAGCAGTGAAGGTGGATCCAGCTGCTTCTATTTTTATCCCAGAGGGCAGAAATGTGCTCATTCTTATTTCTCAGTGTAGGAGCAGAATTGAACTAGCTTTTCCTTTCTTATGAGTTTAAGTAAAAATAAGTCTAGTTCAATGTTTGTTGATGAAGTGTTGAAAATAAATTGACTCCTCCCTCTGACAAAACCTCCATGTTTAAGCAGCCTCAGAACCCCAAGAAGGAGCACATGGTGTTTGAACTGCCTTATGCATTTTTAGGGGGAGCACAGGCAGAGGTGGAGGCAGAGGCCAGAGTCCCTCAGGCACCTTGAAGGTGCAGAATCCCCCAGCCCTGGGCAGAGCCTGGGCCAGCTCCATCCCTCTCCACCTTCCTGCGCTTGCATTTTCTGCCACCTTCCCCCTCCAGGGAGTGTTGAGCTAACCCCCTGGCTTTGAGGGTGGAGTTCCCACTCTGGAAACTTTCTACCCATGCTGCCTTCTCCTGTTTCAAACATTTCCATATACCTATAAACCAACTTTTCAGAAGAGGGTTGGAGGCCGGACTCTGGGCTGTTGACTGAAAAAGTGAGCTTGCTTCTCAGGGATTCTAAATGGTACAGTAGAGACACTAGAAACTCACAACACCTTCACTCCACCAGCAAAGACATAACTAAAGCAGTGGATGGCTCCAAGCCAGGGGCTCTAATTCCAGCACGGCAAGACTGAAACATAGTGAAGGGTGAAAAGAAAATACAATACGGATTAATCACGGACACTAATAAAAAACCAAACACGTGAAACAGGCAAGAGGATGAAAACAGACATACCAAATCAAGGCCAGTTCATTCCCTAAATATTTACTGAGTGCCTACCACACTGTGCCAGGCATTACCATGAGCTGCTAAAAATACAAACGGAATAAGTTCTCTTTTTGCCCTCAAGAGATTCCCAACTTTCCTAAGGACAGACACTTAAATAAGATAAATCTCAAGGAATGAAAGAATTCACTTGCATAAGGTGGGAGTCATTTACACAAGCCAATTCATATGGAATTCTCAGAGCAAACATGCAGGTCATGTATTTGTGCAACAGGCAAAGGGGGTGGTGTAAAGGGCATGCCAGGGTGTTGGGCGGTGTGTGGGGGAGGGAGATTAATGTGAAGGTTGGGGCAGGTGACGTTACCCTTCCCTCCTGATCCCTTCCTTCCCAATCCACTGACCTTCCTCATGAAGGCAACAGGTTTTGGTTGGTGGTGGTTTTATTTATTTAATTGTTTAAGCAAGGGAATGTTATAACCAGATACGTGATTTCACTTTATTAAAGTATCAACATGGGAAAATGCTCACCATAACAGGCGAGGAAATAGGTCACAAAGTAGTTTTGATTGCATGTAAATTATGTTAAGGAATGAAAATCTCTCTGAAGGATAGTCACTAAAATGATCATTGTTTTCATCTCATGGAAGCAAATCTGTGTGGTCTTTCGCCTCTAAATTTCTGGATTTCTAAATGCTTATGAACATACTTTGCTGATTTAGAAAATAGTGTGCGTGTGTAGGTGTGTGTTCATGTGCATATGTGCATGTGCAAGGATACGGATGGGATTTCTACAGATTGAGTGGGACTGGACAGCAAGTAGACCTGCTGGGAGACTGTCCTCATTGCTCAGGTATGATATCATGACCACCTGGATCAGAGCAGCGGGAATGGGGCAGCTTCTTGGGCCATTTCAGAGGCTGATTGACTAGTCTAGACCACATGCAAGTAGGTTGGTGGGGAAGGGGGTAGAGAAGAGGAGGAGTCAGAGGTGATCCCAAGGTTTGGTGAGACTTGGGGACTTACCCAACAGAGGGGCCCCTTTTTCACGCTGCCTCTGTCCTTTGCCTCACACTCCAGGCATCTGAATTTGGCCTTCTTGTCAGAGACC
This sequence comes from Mirounga leonina, assembly GCF_011800145.1. Lineage (NCBI taxonomy): Eukaryota > Metazoa > Chordata > Mammalia > Carnivora > Phocidae > Mirounga > Mirounga leonina. The sequence continues at coordinate 24,528,446 of NW_023270865.1, read as the reverse complement.
CAAGCTAGACTTCTTACCTTCGTTTGGTCACACTGGCTACACAGGTAGAGGGAAAAGCCAAGTCCTTCCTTCTTACTGTGACAATGGACTGGCCCCCCCCACGTTCACCTACAGCACCCTGCCACCCACCCCTATGAAGTCTTAGTCCAAAACTCCCTGTCTAAACTTCCTGGGCCTGAGAGAGCCAGGTGTGTTATCAGAAGCTCACACAGCTCAGCCTCTTTCAAGGCAATTCAAACTCCAGTGTGGGAGACCTTTGGCAACAATTACTTTTTCCATCTAGCGACTCTTACCACAGATGTGATAGTCCACCAGCTTAGGAAGGCCAACGCATTACCCAGGAGCCAAGCGAGAGATCACACACACACACACACACACACACACACACGCTGCCTTGTGAGTACAGCCCTCCACTCGCTCTTCCCCTTGCAATTCCCCAAAGCTCCCGTTCAACAAGGAAAATATGGATCTGATTAGGAGGTCTTACGCTGGCCAAACACTTGCAGCCTCATTCTCATCCGACAGACAGGAGGGGGGCCAATTTCCATCAGAAAAGCCAAGGGAAATGAGTGACAACTACACAACTGAGTTGGCTGGGCCAAGGAGAAGGAGCTGCAAAGGGGAAAATTGCCTCTATTAAGTCAAATCCGTCCGGGGATAATGGACTGTAGAATCAGTTCCAGGCCACCACACTCTCTTTTGCTTGATCACATTAATCTTTCCCCCCCCCCCCCACTACATTTCTATTCCTGCCACCTAATCAAGCATAGGTCCACTCGCCATAGCATACGGATCTACGGGCCATGAGGAACAGACAAATTCTAACTAGAGGGCAGCACTTAGAATCAGTGGACTAGGCCATGATCCAGCTCCACGTTTCAAAAGGAAAATGATTTTGATTCAAAAAGTAATTTGATAAAGACAACTTTCAAAAGTTTAGGCATAAAGACTTCTGTACTCTATTGTGATCGAGAAAGGCTAATTAGAAGATAACACTTGCTCAGTGGTGGGCTGGATTTAGCTCTTGCTGGTTCCCAAAAGCTGACAGTCCATTTTCCAGAATCTCATGAGCTGGCTGACATCAGGTTGGTAGTTTGAAATCAGCCGCTGTGGGAGTATTGACACCATGGAAATTGGCAAATGCTACAAATCAGGTCAGCCTCTCCCCTAGCCATTTGTTAAACATTTACAGCACACCAGTGAGTGTGATCCTCTTTTCATGTTAATGTCTACCTATATACACACTGATATGTGTGTGTGTGTGTGTGTGTATGTCAGGAGGTAAAGTAGTTAAAACATTAACTGTTTTAATTCTAGCTAGTGAGACTAACAAATAGTTTTTTATATCTTCTTTTACTTTATAGATTTTTTTCTACAGTGAACACATATTCTTTATATAATAACCAACATTCTGGCAAAGGGAGCAGTTCCTTTCTCTTCCGAGCTCTCTGACTCACCCTTTTCCTCCCCTTCCTCTTCTTTTATCTCCTCTCGCCCTGGCCTCCCAGGTTTTTATTCTCTTCCTAGGGTGGTGCTGAAATCCTAAACTACTCACCGACTGGAAGCAGGCAGAAGGCCAGGTGATGAGAACAGGTGAGCCGAGTCTGGGCTCCAGGTGCACAGACCCCATACTCTGCCCACGCCAGGCTCACCTGCAGGGGTGACTTGCCTTCTGGACCTTTGTCCTGGGTGCAAAGCTGTTATTGGTAAATTAACAAAGGAGCGATGGCCAGCTGAGGACAGCAAGGCTCTGGGGATGGGGGCAACACCATTTCTCTGGGGATTCATCTCAGCTTTCACCAGCTACATACTGGCCACTCCTATTATCTGTAAGGCAGGTGACCATTCAACACTTTCACATCTAGCACCTCATTGTATCCTTGCCAGAGTTGGGTGTTCTCTGGATTTAGCAGACAGAAACCCAGACAGGAAAAGCCCACGTGATTCACCCAAAGTCACACAGCCAAGAGCAGAGATGGGACAACAATCTGGGACTGATAATGAAACTCAGGTTTTTTCCTCAACTATATTGAGTACTTCACAAGACCCTGGATTTTGGACTGTATAGTTTGAATGAAATGAGCTCCCATTTTCTCATGATTAAAGAAAGTCTAAGACAACCTTTCAAGTAAAGGAAACTGGGGATACTAACCCCAGTTTGACTTGGTTTTGGAACCAGTTTATTGTCACTGCAGGAAGATAAGAGTCTGCCATGTTCTTTCCTACTCCCTGTACTAGAAGAGATTTTGAGTGTGGGCTGGACGAGGGCATTATTGCTGGTGACACTTTTCGACCTCTTTCACCTCTTAATCCCACAGCCTGTGAATCTCAAAAACCCACATGTTGCCTCCAAATTCCCCTGCCTCATAGGAAGATGAGGGCTGGGACAGGAAGGGCTGCCTTGCACTCCACAAGGTCTCCTCCAGCAGCCAGTGCAGAGTGTGTGTCCCTAGCACAGTCCGGCTCTGGGCTCCACAGAGCCTCTTGGCTCTGGTTACTCAGCTGGCCTGCAGAAACTTCTGGTTGGCCTGCAGTTGACACAGAGGCCTGACCCTGTGCAGGTGGGACCCTTCCAAAGACAGGAGGGACAACCCTCCAGGCAAAAGTGACCAGGAAACCATGAACAGCTTTAGAAAACAGGCAGCACTGATTCCAAAGTTCTGTTGACCAACTTTCTGAGCTAGACAGGATTTTAAAATCTTATCCAGTCCAGCATCTTTTAATGCTGTTCCTGGCAGGTCAAGGAACCACCTTGATACACAAGACAGGATCCAAGTAGTTGGGGCGCAGGTGCCAATCCTGTTCCTCCTCTCAGTGTCAACTGGAGCACACCCACGTTGATTTGATTTACACATTGGGCTTTCTTACTAAAATCCTGTTTTAAGAAAGGGTTCCAGGAGCACCTGGGTGGCTCGGTTGGTTTCGGCTCCAGGTCAGATCCCAGAATCCTGGGATTGAGTCCCGCATCGGGCTCTCCGCTCAGAGGCGAGTCTGCTTCTCCCTCTCCCTCTGTGATCTCTCTCGCTTTCACTCTCCCTCAGATAAATAAATAAAATCTTTAAAAAAATAATAATAAAGAAAGGGTTCCAGTGCCTAAAAATAGTAAATTTGAAAGTTACTCGCTGAATCGAACCATGTTAAAAGGTTGAAACTGAGGCCCAGGGAGGTGAAGTTCAGGCAGAAGTGAGTGGAGGAGCCAGGACTTTCTATTGCACTCATATCCGCTCTTGCTTCAACCATCCTTTGACTTGGCAGGCCGTTGACCTTGGCCTCATGAAACACTCCTATCTTTTTGGTCTACCATAGCCCAACCCTTGTCGGCGAGGAAATGATCTAATAGTTTTCAATTTTGGATCTGGCTCTACTCCCTGCACTTGCCTCCTTGTTGACTTAGATTTCCAGTCCATGGACCCTGGCCAATCCAACAGCAGACCTGCCAGACCCTGTCCTACCTCTCTATCCTCTGCCTCTCCATATATTGCAAATCTACATCAACTTTGGTGGTCCTAGGAACTGCCAGAACACCCCCATCAACCTGGGATGTAGTAGGCTATAATAAACTCAGTGCCCCGTGCAGAGTCTGCTCTGACTCAGTTACTAAAGATGCCGATGACAAACTCAGGGATGACAAGACAGCTACACACAAGATAAGCACCAAAATGCACTGTGGCATCCACACACAGACTGAGATCCCCTCCCCCCAGAGTGCCAGATAGTTACACCACTATTAGGATAGTCACAGACAATCTCTATATCACTCTCTAGTTCCTCTTTAGTCAAATACAGAGCAGCAGAACTTCATCTATTGTCACAGCTTCCCAATTTATGAACAGCAAACACATTAGATTCAAAGCTCACCCCCAAGCAGTACCATTAAGTCGTGCTTGTTTGCACAGCTCAAGAATTCTTCCCTTTACAAACTACATCACTGCGGTGCTTCCTTCAACAGCAAGCTTTCCTAATGATTCAACCACACGCTCTTCTTGACAAAACAAAACAAAACAACACACGCAAATTTTCAAGACTACAACTCCTACAAAATAGGAGGTACACTTAAAAAAATGAAAATTATAGGTAAAAGAATGGAAAAGACAGAAGACAGGAACCAGAGCTGAGGCCATTCACAGCATACTTGACTTCTTTTCTAACATTGAGAATCTATGAAAACTGGAGCTGCGGCCGAGACACTGCCCTGTTTTAGTACTTAGCACATAAACATCCCTCCAAATGCAAGTGTGTAGAGCTCTCCAAGCCGCTAGGCTCAGTTTTTATCAGGCTGTTCTGGGGTGACCACGGCTATTACCACGTCTTTCAAGGAACCTGACCTGGTCTAAAAAAAACAACAACCCTCCCATAGCCCTAAAGACCAAGGAAGTTAGTGTCTCCTCTGGGCCTGCGGAATGTTCTAGTCCTGTTTACAATTCCTAAGCCCCGCTGACAGCCGGCAGCAGCCAGTGAACTGGGAAGTGGGAGTGCCCTAGGGTTACCTGAGACTGCAGCTACTCAGGCTGGATTTCCCCCACCCCAGAGAAACCCCCCCAAATACTTTCTTCTCATCCGAATGCCTGTGGCTCAGCTGCAGAGGACCCCCCGAAGCACCTCCCCCTTGTGTCTTCCCACCCAGCCCTGTGCTCCCCACTGACCCCCCATCGCTCACTGAGCAGGGGTGGGGGATCTGCAAGCCAGTGGGAGACCCAAGAATGTGGAGATGGTGTCCGACCCAGAACCTCTGACACTGTCAGCTCAGCTTAAGAAGCTGTGATAAAACTAAATTATCTGACAATTTCTTCTTCATCCTCTTTCCTTTTTCTTCCACAAACACAACAGGCCCCAAATGTGACCTACTTTCTCTTTCTTTGTGATTATGCAGAACTCACAAAGCTTTTCTTGAGCCTGACTAATATTTTCAGTGACATGCTTTTCATCTTTTGGAAAAGAAGAGTCCACGTCGGCCTGCCAGAACACATAAGTCTTGGTGAAATGACCAATGAGGACAGATGAGTTACAAAGACTTCACGGGGGCAGTGGGCCTCATAAGAGACATTCACTGAGCACAAGAAAAGAAACAACAAAATCCAGATCTGGCCCCTTGAAAGCCATTAGCATGTAGTCTGAAATTTTTCATCAACAAAAGTCAAGATGTTATTGATGAGCTAAGTGACTCCAGAGTTCCTCACCACCGCTCTCATCCTGTGACAGTGGACTCTGGCCTGGGCCTGGAACACTACCACACTCCAAAACCCACTCAGGCCCGTACAAACTCTGCATTTTGCATTAAAAATTAATTGACTTCTTCCAATTTTTCTGTGAATCAGAATGCAACAGGGTTTTAAAATATCACAGGGAACAATTTAAAAGTAAAACCCAAGCACCCAGCTTGAGTCGAAACCTGGCTCTATTACTCAAAATAAAGCTGACATTGATTTCCCCCTGCTATTATTACCTGGGAGGCCATGCACTTTTTAATGTCTGACCCACCATCCTTTTTTGATATCAAAACTCCAAATTACAATTGGTAGTTGGAGACATTTGCTTGGTGACTTTAGAAATATCAATGCTGGCCCAAACTCTGGCCCTGGGATTTGGATCCAAAGCTTCCCTTTTATCCTCAGTGAAGTGAAACAGAGCCTGCTAAATGTTTACTGAATAAATTGTTCAAAATAGAAACAGACCTGCAGCCCTGGGATCCAACTGTGTTTGCTTCTATCCAGGTTAGTTCAGCTTCATGCTGCATTCAGCCTGTCTGGTCAGCACTGACTCAAACACAGTCGCACCAGCCTGAGGGGTCTGGAAAATCACTGTGTCAGAGGGGGCCCCACCAGTCGCATCTGCCCTCATCAATCTGAGCGTCACCTCTGGTGCAGACGTCATTCCATCTCCACTACCATTCAACAGCTCCAATTCATTCATTCATTCATTCATTCATTCATTCATTCATTCATTCATTCA